>NW_025813765.1:0-212237 GCF_021917145.1 Hypomesus transpacificus
CAAAAATTATTGGAGACTCTTAATATCAAAATTGATAATATTTCTCCCTTCCAGCCAATACCTGAACTGGATAGAATCCGATTCCGGGTCACAGAACAGGATCCGGTCCTTTGGACTCCTGGAACTGCACATAGAATGCTGAAATTATGGATTGATCATCTAATGATGTAAAGGGTTACGTATTCCCGGCTGATTTCCGGGGGGTAGATGAAGGATTCCTGGGGAGAGAAATAAAATATTATACATTAATACTACCAGGGATCACACATACATATTTCTACTTACCTGAAATGACCAGCAGGGGGAAAAGGGTACCTATGGAAAAGGAAACAAAAGGAAAAAGATCAATAGGGATCTCGAGTACAGGATATGAATTTTTACTTACCTGTATACCTACCTGGATACCTACCTTTATGGGAACATAATCCTCCTCTTCACCTTTTTTCTGGGGATAAAAAAAACCATCAAATAAAAACATGAGACTTGTGCCAGTGCAACTCTAGCCCAAAATTGGGCTAAGACTTCCACAAACCTAACCCAGCCAGAGCCTAGTCTAGTGTTTTATTTTTTGGAAAATAATTTTAAATTCCCCCTTGCTCTATCTTTGGAGGTTTTAGATAGGAATTAAGTTATTGGTAACTTTTACAAAGAAAGTGTTGGGCCTAATTAAGCCTTGATTGAACACAAGAAGGTGTGAGAGGGGTATGGCAGATTGGCCAATAGAAACCACAGGAAGTGGCCAAGCCCCCTCCCCTCCTCCACTACTTAACTTCCTGTCTGCCTCATCCAACTCAGTTCTCCTCTGAGGAAGCCTTGTGAAGGTGAAACGTTAGGAGCTCTCTCTTTTATTCTTTTACTCTTTTACTCTTTTATGGGGGGCAAAAACTTTTAGAGTGCATTTTATCCTATGGTTTTATTCAGAGTGGACCCAGTCCATCTTTGAACTTTTTTTAGTCCTTTGTTTTAAATAAACAGTTGCAGATCTTTGCACCCAGTACTTGGCACTTTATGAGCAGGGGAGAAAAAACCCTGGTTGGCTCAGTTCCCTCTTTGTGTGGGGTGAGTGTGTGTGTGTGTGGGTGTGTGGTGCACTTACCTTATTCCTGGTTTGGAACCTTTTGTTCAAAAAGCACAGTGTGCAGTTCTAAAGGGACTGACCAAGGAAGGGGCCATCTTTACCCTGCACAGGTGTCATTGGGGCAAAAAAAGACAACCCTTATAGTAAGGGCTCTTTTTAGAAAGGCTTTTCTAAAAGCCAATCATTTTCTATCTGCAATTTAAAGGACTAAATAGGAAAACACCATAGGTAGTAGATGCATTTTATTTGTCTGAACAATTTTGTAGTAGATGCATTTTATTTGTCTGAACAATTTTTATTGAGACATTTTAGACATACTTTTAGCAATTTTAGCGGTTTCAGTTTTACCAGGGAGTATGGAAGTGGGACCAACGGAAAATGGGGGAAATAAACCCAAATATCTGAACGTCCCACTGGCTAAAAGATATTTTAAAATTCTCCAGGCCTTGCATCATACAGAGATCCTGGATAATTCCATCTCTAAAGGATCCTGCCCGAAAGGGATGCAAAGACAGGTTAATAAGTTAACAACATTTATTAAACCTGCGTCTCCCTCTCTTAACACCACCACCAAGGTGAAAATCAACACCAATAAGTGGTTAGAGGGGAACCTGGAAATTTTAAAATGTCATTATAATGATATGTTGGTTTTCTTACTGGGTGACTTACCTGGGATGGATGAGGAGGCTCTTCGAGTGGCGGTGGGCTGGGGAAGGTTGAGATATAAACGCAAATTCACAATATCATCAGTGAAAACATTGCGGGAATTACTTACCTCTCCAGGAGAAGATCCACCTTCTCCGGCCCACCGTCCGATGAGTCCAGAGGACTTCCCACCATTGCCTGCGTCCATGGATACGGGGGTCCTAACTCCAATAGAGGAGGACTCCGACACCGGTGTAGTCACCCAGGGGGATGGACACTTACCTTCAGTGGGAACAGGGGGAGTTCCGGTGACCTCTGGAACATCTCCTGTGGGGAAAAGAAAGAACAAAAAACTGTTACATGGGTTAAGCACAGCTGAGACCTCCCTACTTACCTTTAAAGAGGCCCTAAATATTACATCTGGGGTCTCCGAAATTGTGAGGGAGAGGGTTCAAGTTGGCCCCAGTAGTAGCAGTGAGGTGGTAACTAGCCCGGCTAATACCAACCCGCCCCCAACAGTGGAGATCAGTTGGCATCCCAAAGTGATGCTGAAGCGTTTGAGTGACAGTTTGGTGGACAAAAGGGGTCCTAATTCTGCCCCTACCCCACCTCCTAACCCCAACCTTTCCTTCCCCATTTCCAACCCCACCCCTCCCCCCCCACCAAATCCCATGGTGGGAACTAGGGGCTTCCTGACCCCTGATCCTAACCCCAACCCCTCCTTTCCCATGCCTAATCCCAACCCTCCCCCCCCCTCCCCTTATCCCCTCCCCCCTCCCCTTGACCCCACTGACCTGCTCACTGACCGTCAGTTGCCTCCGGAACTCTCCTTGCGGCTGGAGCCAACGATCCATCCCATCTGCAGGAGAAAGATATATGAGTGGAATTTAGAGGTAATTAAACCCATATTGGTGTTGGGTGATACCAACCTCTCGGCCATCCCTACTTTTCAGGATGAGAACATCCAGGTCGACAGTTTTCCTGAGGCTAACTGTCTTCACCTAAGGGGGGTGCTAGAGAAACTAACACCAAACCCAGACGTGAAACACGTGATTCTGTCTGTGGGTCTGGGGAACTGTCTAGACAGACAGAGGGCCAGCACTACCTGGAAGCAAGTGCGGCAGCTCGGGCAGTCCTGTGGCAAAGCTTTTCCCAGGGCTGCCGCCTATATGCCACTCATCACTTTCTCCGACAGACTAGATTTAGACCAACAAAAATTATTGGAGACTCTTAATATCAAAATTGATAATATTTCTCCCTTCCAGCCAATACCTGAACTGGATAGAATCCGATTCCGGGTCACAGAACAGGATCCGGTCCTTTGGACTCCTGGAACTGCACATAGAATGCTGAAATTATGGATTGATCATCTAATGATGTAAAGGGTTACGTATTCCCGGCTGATTTCCGGGGGGTAGATGAAGGATTCCTGGGGAGAGAAATAAAATATTATACATTAATACTACCAGGGATCACACATACATATTTCTACTTACCTGAAATGACCAGCAGGGGGAAAAGGGTACCTATGGAAAAGGAAACAAAAGGAAAAAGATCAATAGGGATCTCGAGTACAGGATATGAATTTTTACTTACCTGTATACCTACCTGGATACCTACCTTTATGGGAACATAATCCTCCTCTTCACCTTTTTTCTGGGGATAAAAAAAACCATCAAATAAAAACATGAGACTTGTGCCAGTGCAACTCTAGCCCAAAATTGGGCTAAGACTTCCACAAACCTAACCCAGCCAGAGCCTAGTCTAGTGTTTTATTTTTTGGAAAATAATTTTAAATTCCCCCTTGCTCTATCTTTGGAGGTTTTAGATAGGAATTAAGTTATTGGTAACTTTTACAAAGAAAGTGTTGGGCCTAATTAAGCCTTGATTGAACACAAGAAGGTGTGAGAGGGGTATGGCAGATTGGCCAATAGAAACCACAGGAAGTGGCCAAGCCCCCTCCCCTCCTCCACTACTTAACTTCCTGTCTGCCTCATCCAACTCAGTTCTCCTCTGAGGAAGCCTTGTGAAGGTGAAACGTTAGGAGCTCTCTCTTTTATTCTTTTACTCTTTTACTCTTTTATGGGGGGCAAAAACTTTTAGAGTGCATTTTATCCTATGGTTTTATTCAGAGTGGACCCAGTCCATCTTTGAACTTTTTTTAGTCCTTTGTTTTAAATAAACAGTTGCAGATCTTTGCACCCAGTACTTGGCACTTTATGAGCAGGGGAGAAAAAACCCTGGTTGGCTCAGTTCCCTCTTTGTGTGGGGTGAGTGTGTGTGTGTGTGGGTGTGTGGTGCACTTACCTTATTCCTGGTTTGGAACCTTTTGTTCAAAAAGCACAGTGTGCAGTTCTAAAGGGACTGACCAAGGAAGGGGCCATCTTTACCCTGCACAGGTGTCATTGGGGCAAAAAAAGACAACCCTTATAGTAAGGGCTCTTTTTAGAAAGGCTTTTCTAAAAGCCAATCATTTTCTATCTGCAATTTAAAGGACTAAATAGGAAAACACCATAGGTAGTAGATGCATTTTATTTGTCTGAACAATTTTTATTGAGACATTTTAGACATACTTTTAGCAATTTTAGCGGTTTCAGTTTTACCAGGGAGTATGGAAGTGGGACCAACGGAAAATGGGGGAAATAAACCCAAATATCTGAACGTCCCACTGGCTAAAAGATATTTTAAAATTCTCCAGGCCTTGCATCATACAGAGATCCTGGATAATTCCATCTCTAAAGGATCCTGCCCGAAAGGGATGCAAAGACAGGTTAATAAGTTAACAACATTTATTAAACCTGCGTCTCCCTCTCTTAACACCACCACCAAGGTGAAAATCAACACCAATAAGTGGTTAGAGGGGAACCTGGAAATTTTAAAATGTCATTATAATGATATGTTGGTTTTCTTACTGGGTGACTTACCTGGGATGGATGAGGAGGCTCTTCGAGTGGCGGTGGGCTGGGGAAGGTTGAGATATAAACGCAAATTCACAATATCATCAGTGAAAACATTGCGGGAATTACTTACCTCTCCAGGAGAAGATCCACCTTCTCCGGCCCACCGTCCGATGAGTCCAGAGGACTTCCCACCATTGCCTGCGTCCATGGATACGGGGGTCCTAACTCCAATAGAGGAGGACTCCGACACCGGTGTAGTCACCCAGGGGGATGGACACTTACCTTCAGTGGGAACAGGGGGAGTTCCGGTGACCTCTGGAACATCTCCTGTGGGGAAAAGAAAGAACAAAAAACTGTTACATGGGTTAAGCACAGCTGAGACCTCCCTACTTACCTTTAAAGAGGCCCTAAATATTACATCTGGGGTCTCCGAAATTGTGAGGGAGAGGGTTCAAGTTGGCCCCAGTAGTAGCAGTGAGGTGGTAACTAGCCCGGCTAATACCAACCCGCCCCCAACAGTGGAGATCAGTTGGCATCCCAAAGTGATGCTGAAGCGTTTGAGTGACAGTTTGGTGGACAAAAGGGGTCCTAATTCTGCCCCTACCCCACCTCCTAACCCCAACCTTTCCTTCCCCATTTCCAACCCCACCCCTCCCCCCCCACCAAATCCCATGGTGGGAACTAGGGGCTTCCTGACCCCTGATCCTAACCCCAACCCCTCCTTTCCCATGCCTAATCCCAACCCTCCCCCCCCCTCCCCTTATCCCCTCCCCCCTCCCCTTGACCCCACTGACCTGCTCACTGACCGTCAGTTGCCTCCGGAACTCTCCTTGCGGCTGGAGCCAACGATCCATCCCATCTGCAGGAGAAAGATATATGAGTGGAATTTAGAGGTAATTAAACCCATATTGGTGTTGGGTGATACCAACCTCTCGGCCATCCCTACTTTTCAGGATGAGAACATCCAGGTCGACAGTTTTCCTGAGGCTAACTGTCTTCACCTAAGGGGGGTGCTAGAGAAACTAACACCAAACCCAGACGTGAAACACGTGATTCTGTCTGTGGGTCTGGGGAACTGTCTAGACAGACAGAGGGCCAGCACTACCTGGAAGCAAGTGCGGCAGCTCGGGCAGTCCTGTGGCAAAGCTTTTCCCAGGGCTGCCGCCTATATGCCACTCATCACTTTCTCCGACAGACTAGATTTAGACCAACAAAAATTATTGGAGACTCTTAATATCAAAATTGATAATATTTCTCCCTTCCAGCCAATACCTGAACTGGATAGAATCCGATTCCGGGTCACAGAACAGGATCCGGTCCTTTGGACTCCTGGAACTGCACATAGAATGCTGAAATTATGGATTGATCATCTAATGATGTAAAGGGTTACGTATTCCCGGCTGATTTCCGGGGGGTAGATGAAGGATTCCTGGGGAGAGAAATAAAATATTATACATTAATACTACCAGGGATCACACATACATATTTCTACTTACCTGAAATGACCAGCAGGGGGAAAAGGGTACCTATGGAAAAGGAAACAAAAGGAAAAAGATCAATAGGGATCTCGAGTACAGGATATGAATTTTTACTTACCTGTATACCTACCTGGATACCTACCTTTATGGGAACATAATCCTCCTCTTCACCTTTTTTCTGGGGATAAAAAAAACCATCAAATAAAAACATGAGACTTGTGCCAGTGCAACTCTAGCCCAAAATTGGGCTAAGACTTCCACAAACCTAACCCAGCCAGAGCCTAGTCTAGTGTTTTATTTTTTGGAAAATAATTTTAAATTCCCCCTTGCTCTATCTTTGGAGGTTTTAGATAGGAATTAAGTTATTGGTAACTTTTACAAAGAAAGTGTTGGGCCTAATTAAGCCTTGATTGAACACAAGAAGGTGTGAGAGGGGTATGGCAGATTGGCCAATAGAAACCACAGGAAGTGGCCAAGCCCCCTCCCCTCCTCCACTACTTAACTTCCTGTCTGCCTCATCCAACTCAGTTCTCCTCTGAGGAAGCCTTGTGAAGGTGAAACGTTAGGAGCTCTCTCTTTTATTCTTTTACTCTTTTACTCTTTTATGGGGGGCAAAAACTTTTAGAGTGCATTTTATCCTATGGTTTTATTCAGAGTGGACCCAGTCCATCTTTGAACTTTTTTTAGTCCTTTGTTTTAAATAAACAGTTGCAGATCTTTGCACCCAGTACTTGGCACTTTATGAGCAGGGGAGAAAAAACCCTGGTTGGCTCAGTTCCCTCTTTGTGTGGGGTGAGTGTGTGTGTGTGTGGGTGTGTGGTGCACTTACCTTATTCCTGGTTTGGAACCTTTTGTTCAAAAAGCACAGTGTGCAGTTCTAAAGGGACTGACCAAGGAAGGGGCCATCTTTACCCTGCACAGGTGTCATTGGGGCAAAAAAAGACAACCCTTATAGTAAGGGCTCTTTTTAGAAAGGCTTTTCTAAAAGCCAATCATTTTCTATCTGCAATTTAAAGGACTAAATAGGAAAACACCATAGGTAGTAGATGCATTTTATTTGTCTGAACAATTTTTATTGAGACATTTTAGACATACTTTTAGCAATTTTAGCGGTTTCAGTTTTACCAGGGAGTATGGAAGTGGGACCAACGGAAAATGGGGGAAATAAACCCAAATATCTGAACGTCCCACTGGCTAAAAGATATTTTAAAATTCTCCAGGCCTTGCATCATACAGAGATCCTGGATAATTCCATCTCTAAAGGATCCTGCCCGAAAGGGATGCAAAGACAGGTTAATAAGTTAACAACATTTATTAAACCTGCGTCTCCCTCTCTTAACACCACCACCAAGGTGAAAATCAACACCAATAAGTGGTTAGAGGGGAACCTGGAAATTTTAAAATGTCATTATAATGATATGTTGGTTTTCTTACTGGGTGACTTACCTGGGATGGATGAGGAGGCTCTTCGAGTGGCGGTGGGCTGGGGAAGGTTGAGATATAAACGCAAATTCACAATATCATCAGTGAAAACATTGCGGGAATTACTTACCTCTCCAGGAGAAGATCCACCTTCTCCGGCCCACCGTCCGATGAGTCCAGAGGACTTCCCACCATTGCCTGCGTCCATGGATACGGGGGTCCTAACTCCAATAGAGGAGGACTCCGACACCGGTGTAGTCACCCAGGGGGATGGACACTTACCTTCAGTGGGAACAGGGGGAGTTCCGGTGACCTCTGGAACATCTCCTGTGGGGAAAAGAAAGAACAAAAAACTGTTACATGGGTTAAGCACAGCTGAGACCTCCCTACTTACCTTTAAAGAGGCCCTAAATATTACATCTGGGGTCTCCGAAATTGTGAGGGAGAGGGTTCAAGTTGGCCCCAGTAGTAGCAGTGAGGTGGTAACTAGCCCGGCTAATACCAACCCGCCCCCAACAGTGGAGATCAGTTGGCATCCCAAAGTGATGCTGAAGCGTTTGAGTGACAGTTTGGTGGACAAAAGGGGTCCTAATTCTGCCCCTACCCCACCTCCTAACCCCAACCTTTCCTTCCCCATTTCCAACCCCACCCCTCCCCCCCCACCAAATCCCATGGTGGGAACTAGGGGCTTCCTGACCCCTGATCCTAACCCCAACCCCTCCTTTCCCATGCCTAATCCCAACCCTCCCCCCCCCTCCCCTTATCCCCTCCCCCCTCCCCTTGACCCCACTGACCTGCTCACTGACCGTCAGTTGCCTCCGGAACTCTCCTTGCGGCTGGAGCCAACGATCCATCCCATCTGCAGGAGAAAGATATATGAGTGGAATTTAGAGGTAATTAAACCCATATTGGTGTTGGGTGATACCAACCTCTCGGCCATCCCTACTTTTCAGGATGAGAACATCCAGGTCGACAGTTTTCCTGAGGCTAACTGTCTTCACCTAAGGGGGGTGCTAGAGAAACTAACACCAAACCCAGACGTGAAACACGTGATTCTGTCTGTGGGTCTGGGGAACTGTCTAGACAGACAGAGGGCCAGCACTACCTGGAAGCAAGTGCGGCAGCTCGGGCAGTCCTGTGGCAAAGCTTTTCCCAGGGCTGCCGCCTATATGCCACTCATCACTTTCTCCGACAGACTAGATTTAGACCAACAAAAATTATTGGAGACTCTTAATATCAAAATTGATAATATTTCTCCCTTCCAGCCAATACCTGAACTGGATAGAATCCGATTCCGGGTCACAGAACAGGATCCGGTCCTTTGGACTCCTGGAACTGCACATAGAATGCTGAAATTATGGATTGATCATCTAATGATGTAAAGGGTTACGTATTCCCGGCTGATTTCCGGGGGGTAGATGAAGGATTCCTGGGGAGAGAAATAAAATATTATACATTAATACTACCAGGGATCACACATACATATTTCTACTTACCTGAAATGACCAGCAGGGGGAAAAGGGTACCTATGGAAAAGGAAACAAAAGGAAAAAGATCAATAGGGATCTCGAGTACAGGATATGAATTTTTACTTACCTGTATACCTACCTGGATACCTACCTTTATGGGAACATAATCCTCCTCTTCACCTTTTTTCTGGGGATAAAAAAAACCATCAAATAAAAACATGAGACTTGTGCCAGTGCAACTCTAGCCCAAAATTGGGCTAAGACTTCCACAAACCTAACCCAGCCAGAGCCTAGTCTAGTGTTTTATTTTTTGGAAAATAATTTTAAATTCCCCCTTGCTCTATCTTTGGAGGTTTTAGATAGGAATTAAGTTATTGGTAACTTTTACAAAGAAAGTGTTGGGCCTAATTAAGCCTTGATTGAACACAAGAAGGTGTGAGAGGGGTATGGCAGATTGGCCAATAGAAACCACAGGAAGTGGCCAAGCCCCCTCCCCTCCTCCACTACTTAACTTCCTGTCTGCCTCATCCAACTCAGTTCTCCTCTGAGGAAGCCTTGTGAAGGTGAAACGTTAGGAGCTCTCTCTTTTATTCTTTTACTCTTTTACTCTTTTATGGGGGGCAAAAACTTTTAGAGTGCATTTTATCCTATGGTTTTATTCAGAGTGGACCCAGTCCATCTTTGAACTTTTTTTAGTCCTTTGTTTTAAATAAACAGTTGCAGATCTTTGCACCCAGTACTTGGCACTTTATGAGCAGGGGAGAAAAAACCCTGGTTGGCTCAGTTCCCTCTTTGTGTGGGGTGAGTGTGTGTGTGTGTGGGTGTGTGGTGCACTTACCTTATTCCTGGTTTGGAACCTTTTGTTCAAAAAGCACAGTGTGCAGTTCTAAAGGGACTGACCAAGGAAGGGGCCATCTTTACCCTGCACAGGTGTCATTGGGGCAAAAAAAGACAACCCTTATAGTAAGGGCTCTTTTTAGAAAGGCTTTTCTAAAAGCCAATCATTTTCTATCTGCAATTTAAAGGACTAAATAGGAAAACACCATAGGTAGTAGATGCATTTTATTTGTCTGAACAATTTTTATTGAGACATTTTAGACATACTTTTAGCAATTTTAGCGGTTTCAGTTTTACCAGGGAGTATGGAAGTGGGACCAACGGAAAATGGGGGAAATAAACCCAAATATCTGAACGTCCCACTGGCTAAAAGATATTTTAAAATTCTCCAGGCCTTGCATCATACAGAGATCCTGGATAATTCCATCTCTAAAGGATCCTGCCCGAAAGGGATGCAAAGACAGGTTAATAAGTTAACAACATTTATTAAACCTGCGTCTCCCTCTCTTAACACCACCACCAAGGTGAAAATCAACACCAATAAGTGGTTAGAGGGGAACCTGGAAATTTTAAAATGTCATTATAATGATATGTTGGTTTTCTTACTGGGTGACTTACCTGGGATGGATGAGGAGGCTCTTCGAGTGGCGGTGGGCTGGGGAAGGTTGAGATATAAACGCAAATTCACAATATCATCAGTGAAAACATTGCGGGAATTACTTACCTCTCCAGGAGAAGATCCACCTTCTCCGGCCCACCGTCCGATGAGTCCAGAGGACTTCCCACCATTGCCTGCGTCCATGGATACGGGGGTCCTAACTCCAATAGAGGAGGACTCCGACACCGGTGTAGTCACCCAGGGGGATGGACACTTACCTTCAGTGGGAACAGGGGGAGTTCCGGTGACCTCTGGAACATCTCCTGTGGGGAAAAGAAAGAACAAAAAACTGTTACATGGGTTAAGCACAGCTGAGACCTCCCTACTTACCTTTAAAGAGGCCCTAAATATTACATCTGGGGTCTCCGAAATTGTGAGGGAGAGGGTTCAAGTTGGCCCCAGTAGTAGCAGTGAGGTGGTAACTAGCCCGGCTAATACCAACCCGCCCCCAACAGTGGAGATCAGTTGGCATCCCAAAGTGATGCTGAAGCGTTTGAGTGACAGTTTGGTGGACAAAAGGGGTCCTAATTCTGCCCCTACCCCACCTCCTAACCCCAACCTTTCCTTCCCCATTTCCAACCCCACCCCTCCCCCCCCACCAAATCCCATGGTGGGAACTAGGGGCTTCCTGACCCCTGATCCTAACCCCAACCCCTCCTTTCCCATGCCTAATCCCAACCCTCCCCCCCCCTCCCCTTATCCCCTCCCCCCTCCCCTTGACCCCACTGACCTGCTCACTGACCGTCAGTTGCCTCCGGAACTCTCCTTGCGGCTGGAGCCAACGATCCATCCCATCTGCAGGAGAAAGATATATGAGTGGAATTTAGAGGTAATTAAACCCATATTGGTGTTGGGTGATACCAACCTCTCGGCCATCCCTACTTTTCAGGATGAGAACATCCAGGTCGACAGTTTTCCTGAGGCTAACTGTCTTCACCTAAGGGGGGTGCTAGAGAAACTAACACCAAACCCAGACGTGAAACACGTGATTCTGTCTGTGGGTCTGGGGAACTGTCTAGACAGACAGAGGGCCAGCACTACCTGGAAGCAAGTGCGGCAGCTCGGGCAGTCCTGTGGCAAAGCTTTTCCCAGGGCTGCCGCCTATATGCCACTCATCACTTTCTCCGACAGACTAGATTTAGACCAACAAAAATTATTGGAGACTCTTAATATCAAAATTGATAATATTTCTCCCTTCCAGCCAATACCTGAACTGGATAGAATCCGATTCCGGGTCACAGAACAGGATCCGGTCCTTTGGACTCCTGGAACTGCACATAGAATGCTGAAATTATGGATTGATCATCTAATGATGTAAAGGGTTACGTATTCCCGGCTGATTTCCGGGGGGTAGATGAAGGATTCCTGGGGAGAGAAATAAAATATTATACATTAATACTACCAGGGATCACACATACATATTTCTACTTACCTGAAATGACCAGCAGGGGGAAAAGGGTACCTATGGAAAAGGAAACAAAAGGAAAAAGATCAATAGGGATCTCGAGTACAGGATATGAATTTTTACTTACCTGTATACCTACCTGGATACCTACCTTTATGGGAACATAATCCTCCTCTTCACCTTTTTTCTGGGGATAAAAAAAACCATCAAATAAAAACATGAGACTTGTGCCAGTGCAACTCTAGCCCAAAATTGGGCTAAGACTTCCACAAACCTAACCCAGCCAGAGCCTAGTCTAGTGTTTTATTTTTTGGAAAATAATTTTAAATTCCCCCTTGCTCTATCTTTGGAGGTTTTAGATAGGAATTAAGTTATTGGTAACTTTTACAAAGAAAGTGTTGGGCCTAATTAAGCCTTGATTGAACACAAGAAGGTGTGAGAGGGGTATGGCAGATTGGCCAATAGAAACCACAGGAAGTGGCCAAGCCCCCTCCCCTCCTCCACTACTTAACTTCCTGTCTGCCTCATCCAACTCAGTTCTCCTCTGAGGAAGCCTTGTGAAGGTGAAACGTTAGGAGCTCTCTCTTTTATTCTTTTACTCTTTTACTCTTTTATGGGGGGCAAAAACTTTTAGAGTGCATTTTATCCTATGGTTTTATTCAGAGTGGACCCAGTCCATCTTTGAACTTTTTTTAGTCCTTTGTTTTAAATAAACAGTTGCAGATCTTTGCACCCAGTACTTGGCACTTTATGAGCAGGGGAGAAAAAACCCTGGTTGGCTCAGTTCCCTCTTTGTGTGGGGTGAGTGTGTGTGTGTGTGGGTGTGTGGTGCACTTACCTTATTCCTGGTTTGGAACCTTTTGTTCAAAAAGCACAGTGTGCAGTTCTAAAGGGACTGACCAAGGAAGGGGCCATCTTTACCCTGCACAGGTGTCATTGGGGCAAAAAAAGACAACCCTTATAGTAAGGGCTCTTTTTAGAAAGGCTTTTCTAAAAGCCAATCATTTTCTATCTGCAATTTAAAGGACTAAATAGGAAAACACCATAGGTAGTAGATGCATTTTATTTGTCTGAACAATTTTTATTGAGACATTTTAGACATACTTTTAGCAATTTTAGCGGTTTCAGTTTTACCAGGGAGTATGGAAGTGGGACCAACGGAAAATGGGGGAAATAAACCCAAATATCTGAACGTCCCACTGGCTAAAAGATATTTTAAAATTCTCCAGGCCTTGCATCATACAGAGATCCTGGATAATTCCATCTCTAAAGGATCCTGCCCGAAAGGGATGCAAAGACAGGTTAATAAGTTAACAACATTTATTAAACCTGCGTCTCCCTCTCTTAACACCACCACCAAGGTGAAAATCAACACCAATAAGTGGTTAGAGGGGAACCTGGAAATTTTAAAATGTCATTATAATGATATGTTGGTTTTCTTACTGGGTGACTTACCTGGGATGGATGAGGAGGCTCTTCGAGTGGCGGTGGGCTGGGGAAGGTTGAGATATAAACGCAAATTCACAATATCATCAGTGAAAACATTGCGGGAATTACTTACCTCTCCAGGAGAAGATCCACCTTCTCCGGCCCACCGTCCGATGAGTCCAGAGGACTTCCCACCATTGCCTGCGTCCATGGATACGGGGGTCCTAACTCCAATAGAGGAGGACTCCGACACCGGTGTAGTCACCCAGGGGGATGGACACTTACCTTCAGTGGGAACAGGGGGAGTTCCGGTGACCTCTGGAACATCTCCTGTGGGGAAAAGAAAGAACAAAAAACTGTTACATGGGTTAAGCACAGCTGAGACCTCCCTACTTACCTTTAAAGAGGCCCTAAATATTACATCTGGGGTCTCCGAAATTGTGAGGGAGAGGGTTCAAGTTGGCCCCAGTAGTAGCAGTGAGGTGGTAACTAGCCCGGCTAATACCAACCCGCCCCCAACAGTGGAGATCAGTTGGCATCCCAAAGTGATGCTGAAGCGTTTGAGTGACAGTTTGGTGGACAAAAGGGGTCCTAATTCTGCCCCTACCCCACCTCCTAACCCCAACCTTTCCTTCCCCATTTCCAACCCCACCCCTCCCCCCCCACCAAATCCCATGGTGGGAACTAGGGGCTTCCTGACCCCTGATCCTAACCCCAACCCCTCCTTTCCCATGCCTAATCCCAACCCTCCCCCCCCCTCCCCTTATCCCCTCCCCCCTCCCCTTGACCCCACTGACCTGCTCACTGACCGTCAGTTGCCTCCGGAACTCTCCTTGCGGCTGGAGCCAACGATCCATCCCATCTGCAGGAGAAAGATATATGAGTGGAATTTAGAGGTAATTAAACCCATATTGGTGTTGGGTGATACCAACCTCTCGGCCATCCCTACTTTTCAGGATGAGAACATCCAGGTCGACAGTTTTCCTGAGGCTAACTGTCTTCACCTAAGGGGGGTGCTAGAGAAACTAACACCAAACCCAGACGTGAAACACGTGATTCTGTCTGTGGGTCTGGGGAACTGTCTAGACAGACAGAGGGCCAGCACTACCTGGAAGCAAGTGCGGCAGCTCGGGCAGTCCTGTGGCAAAGCTTTTCCCAGGGCTGCCGCCTATATGCCACTCATCACTTTCTCCGACAGACTAGATTTAGACCAACAAAAATTATTGGAGACTCTTAATATCAAAATTGATAATATTTCTCCCTTCCAGCCAATACCTGAACTGGATAGAATCCGATTCCGGGTCACAGAACAGGATCCGGTCCTTTGGACTCCTGGAACTGCACATAGAATGCTGAAATTATGGATTGATCATCTAATGATGTAAAGGGTTACGTATTCCCGGCTGATTTCCGGGGGGTAGATGAAGGATTCCTGGGGAGAGAAATAAAATATTATACATTAATACTACCAGGGATCACACATACATATTTCTACTTACCTGAAATGACCAGCAGGGGGAAAAGGGTACCTATGGAAAAGGAAACAAAAGGAAAAAGATCAATAGGGATCTCGAGTACAGGATATGAATTTTTACTTACCTGTATACCTACCTGGATACCTACCTTTATGGGAACATAATCCTCCTCTTCACCTTTTTTCTGGGGATAAAAAAAACCATCAAATAAAAACATGAGACTTGTGCCAGTGCAACTCTAGCCCAAAATTGGGCTAAGACTTCCACAAACCTAACCCAGCCAGAGCCTAGTCTAGTGTTTTATTTTTTGGAAAATAATTTTAAATTCCCCCTTGCTCTATCTTTGGAGGTTTTAGATAGGAATTAAGTTATTGGTAACTTTTACAAAGAAAGTGTTGGGCCTAATTAAGCCTTGATTGAACACAAGAAGGTGTGAGAGGGGTATGGCAGATTGGCCAATAGAAACCACAGGAAGTGGCCAAGCCCCCTCCCCTCCTCCACTACTTAACTTCCTGTCTGCCTCATCCAACTCAGTTCTCCTCTGAGGAAGCCTTGTGAAGGTGAAACGTTAGGAGCTCTCTCTTTTATTCTTTTACTCTTTTACTCTTTTATGGGGGGCAAAAACTTTTAGAGTGCATTTTATCCTATGGTTTTATTCAGAGTGGACCCAGTCCATCTTTGAACTTTTTTTAGTCCTTTGTTTTAAATAAACAGTTGCAGATCTTTGCACCCAGTACTTGGCACTTTATGAGCAGGGGAGAAAAAACCCTGGTTGGCTCAGTTCCCTCTTTGTGTGGGGTGAGTGTGTGTGTGTGTGGGTGTGTGGTGCACTTACCTTATTCCTGGTTTGGAACCTTTTGTTCAAAAAGCACAGTGTGCAGTTCTAAAGGGACTGACCAAGGAAGGGGCCATCTTTACCCTGCACAGGTGTCATTGGGGCAAAAAAAGACAACCCTTATAGTAAGGGCTCTTTTTAGAAAGGCTTTTCTAAAAGCCAATCATTTTCTATCTGCAATTTAAAGGACTAAATAGGAAAACACCATAGGTAGTAGATGCATTTTATTTGTCTGAACAATTTTTATTGAGACATTTTAGACATACTTTTAGCAATTTTAGCGGTTTCAGTTTTACCAGGGAGTATGGAAGTGGGACCAACGGAAAATGGGGGAAATAAACCCAAATATCTGAACGTCCCACTGGCTAAAAGATATTTTAAAATTCTCCAGGCCTTGCATCATACAGAGATCCTGGATAATTCCATCTCTAAAGGATCCTGCCCGAAAGGGATGCAAAGACAGGTTAATAAGTTAACAACATTTATTAAACCTGCGTCTCCCTCTCTTAACACCACCACCAAGGTGAAAATCAACACCAATAAGTGGTTAGAGGGGAACCTGGAAATTTTAAAATGTCATTATAATGATATGTTGGTTTTCTTACTGGGTGACTTACCTGGGATGGATGAGGAGGCTCTTCGAGTGGCGGTGGGCTGGGGAAGGTTGAGATATAAACGCAAATTCACAATATCATCAGTGAAAACATTGCGGGAATTACTTACCTCTCCAGGAGAAGATCCACCTTCTCCGGCCCACCGTCCGATGAGTCCAGAGGACTTCCCACCATTGCCTGCGTCCATGGATACGGGGGTCCTAACTCCAATAGAGGAGGACTCCGACACCGGTGTAGTCACCCAGGGGGATGGACACTTACCTTCAGTGGGAACAGGGGGAGTTCCGGTGACCTCTGGAACATCTCCTGTGGGGAAAAGAAAGAACAAAAAACTGTTACATGGGTTAAGCACAGCTGAGACCTCCCTACTTACCTTTAAAGAGGCCCTAAATATTACATCTGGGGTCTCCGAAATTGTGAGGGAGAGGGTTCAAGTTGGCCCCAGTAGTGGCAGTGAGGTGGTAACTAGCCCGGCTAATACCAACCCGCCCCCAACAGTGGAGATCAGTTGGCATCCCAAAGTGATGCTGAAGCGTTTGAGTGACAGTTTGGTGGACAAAAGGGGTCCTAATTCTGCCCCTACCCCACCTCCTAACCCCAACCTTTCCTTCCCCATTTCCAACCCCACCCCTCCCCCCCCACCAAATCCCATGGTGGGAACTAGGGGCTTCCTGACCCCTGATCCTAACCCCAACCCCTCCTTTCCCATGCCTAATCCCAACCCTCCCCCCCCCTCCCCTTATCCCCTCCCCCCTCCCCTTGACCCCACTGACCTGCTCACTGACCGTCAGTTGCCTCCGGAACTCTCCTTGCGGCTGGAGCCAACGATCCATCCCATCTGCAGGAGAAAGATATATGAGTGGAATTTAGAGGTAATTAAACCCATATTGGTGTTGGGTGATACCAACCTCTCGGCCATCCCTACTTTTCAGGATGAGAACATCCAGGTCGACAGTTTTCCTGAGGCTAACTGTCTTCACCTAAGGGGGGTGCTAGAGAAACTAACACCAAACCCAGACGTGAAACACGTGATTCTGTCTGTGGGTCTGGGGAACTGTCTAGACAGACAGAGGGCCAGCACTACCTGGAAGCAAGTGCGGCAGCTCGGGCAGTCCTGTGGCAAAGCTTTTCCCAGGGCTGCCGCCTATATGCCACTCATCACTTTCTCCGACAGACTAGATTTAGACCAACAAAAATTATTGGAGACTCTTAATATCAAAATTGATAATATTTCTCCCTTCCAGCCAATACCTGAACTGGATAGAATCCGATTCCGGGTCACAGAACAGGATCCGGTCCTTTGGACTCCTGGAACTGCACATAGAATGCTGAAATTATGGATTGATCATCTAATGATGTAAAGGGTTACGTATTCCCGGCTGATTTCCGGGGAGTAGATGAAGGATTCCTGGGGAGAGAAATAAAATATTATACATTAATACTACCAGGGATCACACATACATATTTCTACTTACCTGAAATGACCAGCAGGGGGAAAAAGGGTACCTATGGAAAAGGAAACAAAAGGAAAAAGATCAATAGGGATCTCGAGTACAGGATATGAATTTTTACTTACCTGTATACCTACCTGGATACCTACCTTTATGGGAACATAATCCTCCTCTTCACCTTTTTCCTGGGGATGAAAAAACCATCAAATAAAAACATGAGACTTGTGCCAGTGCAACTCTAGCCCAAAATTGGGCTAAGACTTCCACAAACCTAACCCTAACCCTAACCCTAACCCTAACCCTAACCCTAACCCTAACCCTAACCCTAACCCTAACCCTAACCCTAACCCTAACCCCCCCCCCCCCCCCCCCCCCCCCCCTAACCCTAACCCTAACCCTAACCCTAACCCTAACCCTAACCCTAACCCTAACCCTAACCCTAACCCTAACCCTAACCCTAACCCTAACCCAGCCCATTTCTGGCCTGCCCCCCATGGCGACTGCCTGCCCTTAGCTGATCCTAACCCCAACCCGGGTCTGTGATGCCTAAAACACAACCAGGCATTCTCCTGGCTTGCATTAGCCCAGCCCAAACCTTACCTCAACCCTCCCTGCAGTTAGAACACCTGGCCTTCGGCCAGTTCTAAACACAACCCCGCCCCCAATGCCTAAACTTAACCAGGCCCCCTTTGGACCCCTTTTGACCTCTGACCTCTACTAATTCCAACCCCTACAGTCTTGGTTATTCCTAAAACTTAACCACCTCCCCTTAACTCTCTTGTCCACTCTAACTTCTCCTTTGAACACTCGTCATGCAACACCTCTCCCCCACACACACACACACACACCCTCTGTATGTCTCTTTCCCACTGAACTTAACACCACTGTTTTTCCATTCCAGATTACCACGGTCCATCCATCCAGGTATATACTGTTGTCCTCCTCCCCCCCATCCCTCTCTCCTCCGCCTTTCCCCCCCCCCCCCCCCCCCCCCCCCCCCCCCTCCCTCTCTCTCTCTCTCTCTCTCTCTCAAATCTTTTCCCTAGCTTGCCAAGTATCATTACCAATTTTGGTGGACCACTGGAGGCCACCTGGGAGGCAAGGGATGCGCCCTTGATATTTTTTTTCGCATTTCCTGGGTCGCCCAGGCGGCCTCTGTTGATCTGTAGTCGTAGGACGGCCCGATTTACCTGCTTCCCTCTTTCATTTGGCTAATCGCCTGACGAGTCCCAGCCTTGTACGGACGAAACCGGTCGCGATTCGGGGGCCTTCGCACCTGCTCCGTCTATTCTGATCGGGATGTACAGGTAATCTCGATCCGGAGCGCGTCGGTTCACATTTTTGGATTGCAAACTTTTTTTGCTCAAGTGATGAGCGCCTCCTACTCTGTGCCTCTCTCTCCCTCTCCCCATCCTGCTCTGCCTCTCTCTCTCTCTCTCTCTCTCTCTCTCTCTCTTTCTGTTCACTTTCAATTTTGAAAAAAATGCTTCTTGGTGTTGACTTTTTTTTCCCACAGCCACCAGATGACGCTCATGCGCCTCTGCTTTGATAACCTCTCTTCCAGTTTTCCTCCCACTGATGACCTCTACTCTGCGGACAGCCGAGATCTGGTATAGTTAATTTCTCTTTCAGGTAGGCCCCTTCTTAGCTTTTCAGATTAGGTTAGCTACTCGGCCAGGTATGACACCCACTCATTCACTCACTCACTCACTCACACACACACACATCCAACAGTAGTTTTTCAGTCCTTGACTCCGGTTCTCTGCTGCTGCTTAGTAGTCCATTTTGTTTATATCACTCCTCTTGTCTTGTCTTTTCTTTCCCCTCCCTCTCCCCCTCCCTTCCCATAATAGCATGTCCCCCCCTCGCCGACCGCGCCTTGCCCCCCCGAGCACTTACTGCCCCTACGGGCTCACTCCCCCTCCTCCTCCTCCCCCCTCCTCCACTCATTATGTCCCCTACCCGGCTACGGGTGCCCGCTGGGTCTATATAACCCCGGACCCCTACCAGGGCTTCCCCTACCCACCACACTTTTATGGTGGTCCCCCTGGCCCAACCCCTCCTCCTCCTCCTCCCCCTTATTATCATACACCCTGGTATCCCTACCAACACCAGCATCCCCTTTATCTCCCTTCCCACCATACCCCTGGGAACCTTAGGACCCTTACCGCCAACCCCACCTCTCTGGTTTCACAGCCCTCTGTTCCCCCGTGGGCTAGTCCCACCCCCATACTACCTCCCCTTGGCCCTCACCGCAGGGGAGGCAAACACAGGACCCCAGCCCGAAAGCGCTATAGACAACGCTCAGCTGCCCTGCGCTCTTCTATCAACCCCAGACCCGTCCCGGGCCCTGCCCCCATCCCAGCTCTACTGCCCTTGGCACCCCCATCCACCACCTTTGCCACCCCACGCGCACCAGTGAGGCGTCCCAGTTCTAGTACGGCTGGGCACCTTATTACACCTTCTGGGGCCAAAAGGAATCAGGCTCACGCTACCACTCCCCCCATAACCCCTAGCCTACCCAAAACCCCCTCTCCCTCCCTGCCCCGGCCTACCACCTCTACAACCCAAGCTCTGGTCCATTCGACACCCTTAGTCTTGGATTTGAGCCCTTTCCGGACACTTAAGGCTGCCACGTGCCTTTCAGCACGGCCCCCACCACCACTCCCCACTAGACCGCACGGTCAGCCCAACGTTGCTGCACCGGAGGACGCCATCACAGCCCTCTCATCCCCGTCTGTTGCCGACGATGAGGCCTTATCCGACCACGGAGGCAGCTGTGACTCGCTCCCTCTGTCCCCCCTCCCTTCCCACGCGGCCCCCCCCAACTCACCTCGGGGGTACGTAGATGTTGAATCCCACTCCCCCCTCTCTTTCCTCCCCTCCACATCTGCAGCACGCACCCAGGCTCCGCGTCCTGTCCCAGCTTACACCCGCCATGACCATGGTGGCAAAAAGCATCTTTGGACCCTGACCCCCATTAGAGGCACTGTGGTTGTGGGTGACTCAAATCTCCACCGTCTCCCCCACGTCCTGCGGGACTCTGTCCAAGTTGATTGTTACCCTGGGGCTAAACTATGTCATGCTATTGACATCCTGAGGAACATCAAAACCCCGGTCCTAAACGTGACCAAGGTCATTTTATCTTTTGGCCTGAACGACAGAACCACACCCCTTAATGTCTCCTCCCGTCAGGCTCGAACCCTGTTCACCAAGGCTGCTACGACCTTCCCCTTTGCCTCCATATTTGTCCCTCTAATCAACACTAGCCCCCGCCTGCCCCAATCAGAGCGAGACACTGTGTGGGCCTTAAACAACTTCCTTGCCACCCATATGCCCATTATCCCCTTACTCCCTACCCATCTCTTCCACACCGGTCCAGATCGTATCCACTGGACCGCACCCACTGCCCAGGCCATGCTGGAGCACTGGTCTAGCTTCCTGGACTAGTTTCCCATCCCTCACACAGCCCTTGTGCTTCCCCTTATCTGTCTCCTAAATAACCCCCCATCACGTCTGTGATGCTGTCTCACTCCACTACCACCCCCTGCATCCAGCCCCTACCAACCCCCTCATGCTACTTCACTACAGTGATTGATGGCATCACCCAATATATAACCCTTCCTCCTACCTCCCTTCCCCCCTCCCCTCCCTCCCACTAGGACCACCCATCATCACCACAAGTCTTCCAGAACCCTGAGGAGACGCGTGCCTCTCATCCCTACAGAGACGCGTGTCCCCCGGAACGTCTGGGGTCTGTGTTTGCCAAAGGGTCGCTTAGGACCCTCTTGGCTTCACTCCACGTCTGCTGCCTATCCTCTCCTATGGTAAATTCCCCCTCATGCTACTTCACTACAGTGATTGATGGCATCACCCAATATATAACCCTTCCTCCTACCTCCCTTCCCCCCTCCCCTCCCTCCCACTAGGACCACCCATCATCACCACAAGTCTTCCAGAACCCTGAGGAGACGCGTGCCTCTCATCCCTACAGAGACGCGTCCCCCCAGAACGCCGCCTCCGGCGGCGTTTGGGGTTTGTGTTTGCCAAGGGGTCGCCGAGGACCCTCTTGGCTTCACTCCACGTCTGCTGCCTATCCTCTCCCATGGTAATTCCCCCTCATGCTACTTCACTACAGTGATTGATGGCATCACCCAATATATAACCCTTCCTCTTCCCTCCCTCCCCCCCTCCCCTCCCTCCCATTAGGACCACCCGTCATCACCACACACCTTCCAGAACCCTGAGGAGACGCGTGCCTCTCATCCCTACAGAGACGCGTGTCCCCAGAACGCCGCCTCCGGCGGCGTTTGGGGTTTGTGTTTGCCAAGGGGTCGCTGAGGACCCTCTTGGCTTCACTCCACGTACACCATTTACCTCTCCCCATGGTAATACCCTCTGTTTGTCTCTTCATGTTAAATGTTGCTTGTATTAGATCAGGTGTTTTGGTCCCTGCATGGTTATCATGACTGGTTAATAGTGTTAGCCTCCATATTTTAGCTTTAGTCCTGTTCATTGGCATGCCTGGCTGGATTAGGAGGAGTTATCCATGTTGCCTGACCTTTGTCTGCCTCTATTAATTTCCTTTCACCCTCCTGTTTCTCCCTCTCTCCTTCCTCCTTGGTGCCTCTCTGCTCTTCGTGTCAGGCGGCGAGCTACCATAGGGTACTAGGCCTGGGTCCTCTTCGGAGTTCCTGGAGGGGCGTAGCCCCTTTTCTCTCGGTGGGTGATCCGTAGGTTCCTGGAAGTGTACGTGCACTCTACCCCGACCTCTGCTGATCTCCGGATCTTAAATGTCATTGTGAGTGGGTTTCATATTCTCCTCCTTCCTGCCAAAACCTACAGGGCCTCGGTTTTCATGCCATGCGAGGGATGCCAACGGCTCACCCCTCTGGGGCGGGCCGGATTCCTTGGTACGCTTGCACCTCCTCCCTCCACCGCGCCTATAATATAGTGCACACAACTCAGTTTAGGGATTAGGCACGTTCCTTCTATCGGTGCACTGGTCACCCCCGCCGGAGACACGTGGTCAGTATTGTTTAGGCTCCCTCCCTTACCACTACTGTGTTATGGTGTATGCATTTGCAATTATGTGTACATATATAGTTAATCTAGTATGCATGCATATCCCCATAAACACTAATAACTCCACTATGGATAGGGTCACTCCCCTAATAACCAGCATAACTGTAGAATTGCTACTAAGGCCCCAGCTTATCCATTTACACCTCCTTTTGAGCCCCCGGGCCCTTATGGCCCTCTCTCCCCCTCTCATTACTAGATCCCAGGGTTTTAGAAGTGTTGCTGGCCGCATATGGGATTGACTCAACGAGGTAACCGGTGTTTCAGCCATGTAAGTGTAGGGACCACTCCCGCCATTGGCTCTTTCTGCCTTATCCTCGTGACTTGATTGGAGACCCAACGGGTGGGCTTGTCCTCTCTCTACAAGGAACCCAGGTTATATAATCAGGATGATCCCAGCTGACAGTGGTTACTGTGTCCCTACTATCTCTTCTACTGTTAGAGGGCCACCAGGATTAAAACCGTCACTTATAATACTTAATTTAGTACTAATTTACCATCATCATCCCTTTATCAATAGTATTTACACGTTCCCCCTATCGGGAACCAGCCCAGGTTGATATATGTCTAGACGAATCCTAGTTTTCGCCTTTTCTCTCCCTGTGGCCTTTATATCTCCTTAGCTGACCTTAACTCCAGTCGCGGGATCTATCGGCCTCCTGATATAACCTGGCTCCCACCTATAATATGCCCCTATCTCTAGGAGGGCTCCCTCACCCTGGGGAGCCCTTTGCCTGTTGGGCCCTCCTCTCTCGTCCTCGATCTCGGCTTCTCACTAGGGGGCTCCTCTTTCCCTTCTCCTCCTCCTCCTCCTCCTACTCCTCCTCTCCCCGCTCTCTCTTTCTCTCCTCTCATGGAAAAGGAGCCCCACATGACATAACAAATTGAGGGCTGTGAGGCCCCATGGAACCTCACCCCTCTCCCACGTGTCCACAGAGATTGGTGAAGCGTCCCGCCCCACACCTTAGCTGCCGGAGCAGGCCTCCTCTGGTGGTCGGTTACGGGTGTCCACCGCTCTCCCCTCTGTATCCGATTCCGGGGGGTCATATTGTGTGATTTACAGTATGATCAATCCGACAACATGATGATAATTGTAATTAGGATGATGGTTACTGTGTATTGATATCTGTTTGTTGTCTATGTGCACTTAGTCTGATGCTGAACCTCCTGTGGGGAGAGATAGTATTTCCTATCAAGGGTCTCACACCGTCATTGACTGCGTCCGCGCGTCTGGCCTCCTCGTCTGTATTCCTGTCCATGCTAGGAGCTGTCCCTGATGTTCCTCTTGTCATGACGCTCCCTCCGGGGAACAACTTGACAGTGGTTTCCGGGGGTATCGATGAATGGGCTGACCGGGACCACATTGTGGGGAACCTCTCAGGGTGGTGTTGGCGGGTCTATGGAAACAGGTTGGTTCTGTCATCGGAAGGTCTATCATTGGTAGTTTCTCTGGTCTTGACTGGTCTGATTGGGCATTCACAATTTGTTACACTCCTCTGCTCCCTTTTACCATAGATGGACCCTGAGTTGTGTTGCACGGCGTTCTCTCGCTCTACCCCCGGTTGAGATTGACTCTGTACTTCTCCTGGGGCTGAGCGGCCCTGATGAGGCCTCCCGGCCACTTCGGAGGGCATGCCATGTCTACAGTTTATCCATATTTACAGTGAGTTTAGCTCATTTCCCTTCCTCTTGGATATTTAGCTTTATCTGTCTTCTCTCTTAATGTTATCAGAGCAAGGACTCTCTCCGGTCCAGCACTGTTAGCCCATCCCTAGCATTGTATTGTTTCGGTAATCCCACTTTGAGACATAAGGCCCTTCATGTATTCTTGCATTTCACTGTTAGCCTAGCCAGGACTCCCTCCAGTTTAGCACTGTATAACCAGTCCTTTGTATTGTATTGTCTCAGCAGTTCCTCTTGCCTCCCATATAAGTATCACGCTATTGTCATAGCTAAGACCCCCTCCAGTTTAGCACTGTACAGCCAGCCCCTTGTACTATCCCCATAGTTCCACTGGCCCTCCTTATCCCCTGTGTTATCCTAGGACAATCCCCCTGACCCTCACCCTGTTTTTTTTCCCTCCCTGCGCTGCGCCTCCTGCTCTCCCAGGCAGTTTTCGGCTTTGAGAGGAGGCGACATGCTGTGAGACAGTCCTCTAGATCACCCTCCAGAGCACCCTTCTCCCTCCTACCTCCCCGCTGTGATGCCCCACCCAGCCCGCCCCCACAGAGCTGCTGACAAGACAGCTGAGATGGCTGTGCGACCGGATTGACCTGTGACCCGCACCCCTCGTCTGCTGCGATGCCTGCTCCACACCACATACTGGCTTTAGTCACCCCATCACAGACATTCTAGTTGCCACGGGACTCTGAAACCCCCACAAAACCCCCCCAAAACCCCCCCCCCCCCCCCCCCCCCCTGCATGTCCCTGGGGTCATCACTGTTTTAACTGCTACACTATGTGCTGTTAGCCCACTACATTATCGCTTTGAATGTCTATTTCAAACTGCACGTATTGGTGGTTCACCTCATGCACATGTAGTGTTATGCTATCCCATCACATTTCCCCAGTCCACAATATGCCTGTAAACCTGTTGCACTGTTGCTTTGAATGTTCATTTCATATGCACGGGCCTGTGGTTTACTCCCTATGCACTTGGTGGTTTTGTGTATTCATCCCACAATTATCACAATTAATACACTTGGTTTATTTGCACTGGTGGTGTCCTACTCTCATTTCCTATTCACCTTCACCCTACCCCTCTAACGTAGGCTCACCATTTAACATTCACTCTCCCTGACACTGGTCTGGTTTCTCCGCAGATGTAACTTTACCTGTGATGAGAGGTTCCCTTGCAGGTTGTCAACTCACTTTGACCTACCTCGCATAGTCCCCCTTCACCCATTAGCCAAGACTCCTCACCTGTAGCTGGGACAGAGTTTTTTCTCTCACCCTCCTAAGAGCCACCTGCTGTCCTAATGGTGCTACTGCACGTCATGCTGCCTGGGTAGTTTTAGGACTCTAATAACATTCTAATAAGTTCTCATCATCACCTTAGACACTTTATTAATACATTACTGATCCTTACTGACCCCTCTCACATTTACTGATTACATGGATTCTATCCTGGTATTCCTCTCGGTGTTTTCCAAACTAATGTATACTCCTTTCTCTCTCTCGACTGATAATGTTGACATTTGCATTAATTAAGAACATATTCCCACACTACTACACAACAACTCAAGCCATCCTGCCCTCCCACATATGCCCACTATATATTTTATTAATATGTACACTCCTTAATGGATATTTTTCTTAACTCGTTTTGGTTTCTCTCTTAAAACCCCAACGATCTCCCCTCTGTATGCTTGTGTACACGTTTCTGTGTGTTCTGTCCTCTCCCTTTCTCCCCACGCTGCTCATTTGGAGCTGCTAAACACCCTGGGGGCCTCCCTATAACTGTGACGACGCGATCTCTGACGTCACCGCTAGGATTTCCTCTCGTTTCATTCATTTCAACTTTAGCTTCTATCTCACTCTAGCGGGCCCTCCCGTTCCTAAATTGGATCAGGTTCCTTTCTCTTTCACCCTCTAACATGGGCACGTGCCTCAAATACGATCTTTTTGCGTTCTTTCATTCAATTTCGCTGTTCAGTAATTCGCCGTTTTCCCTATCGCGGCTGGCCAATTCATTTCCGGGCTCTCGCAAACTCCGCGTCTCTTCCGGCCCCCTAGCTGTCCATCAAACGGTCTTTTCCGGTCCCTTCATTGCAACTCCCGCCACGACTACTCCCGCCCCCTCAGGCCTACTATTGGCCCTTGGGGGCCACGCACCTGAGCTCGTTCTTTCGTTCCTTGCACCTAACAGCGCAACACGAAAAAATCGCCGCTCTTTGATATTCTTCACTATCGGTAATTTATAAATTATTTCTTTACTACTGGTACACTCTAAATACGTTTCCCTCGACGACCTTAGGTCTGTTCCTTCATTTAACCTTTTGCAAAGGTAGTTTTCTCCTGTTTTAACCCGTTTTCGCCGTCCTTCAGCTTTGAGAAATCCACGACTCCGCCGTCCACCATCGCTCGCCTCTCGTCCACCGACGCCTCCACAATATTTGATGTAAGTATGCTTTTTGAACATCCTCCCTTCATGGGTATCAGCCGATTTATTAAACTCATAATTTGACCGCGGCTCTAGCCTCGACGCATCGTCCATTCCCCTTTAACCACCTATTCATTTTCATGCTAATTTCGCCATTGACTTTCAATGGCGCTAGCCACAATAGCTGATCCCTTTAAAAATGTCCTCCGCCATTTTGATGCGCCCCCCTTCTCATAGCCAATGTAAACATTTCTACCTATTTAATGACCTACACATAACCTCCATTAATATCCGTTATGAGGAATAATTATCTCCAGGACTGTTGTAGTCATTTAAATTATCCCAACTACTCCATTGACCCTCGTGCATTTAATTAACTTTTTTTATGATGCATCTTCATGTACATGGGTTCATCATGCAAGCTCTGGTTGGCTCCTTTGAATTACCTTAATACCCATATTGGTATACTGTATTGTTGTGTTGCTATCTGGTCCCTCTGCATGATGTATCACTGTGTGTATTGATTTATCATATCCATGCTTATTACACAGCTATTCCCTCTTGACAACATGAGTGGAATTAGGGTTCAGTTATATCAATGCTTTATAACCCCATTATTCGCCGTCCAGCTTAATTATCTACCACCTCTCATGTCCCCACGCCTCAACATGCGTTAGATCACTGCTCTCACTGTCTGGAGCACACTGCGTTTACTGCATCTCTCGTCTACTCCTCCTCTCCCTACTGTTATCACTGCTCTCTAATGCTGGGGGCCTTACGCCCTCCCTCTGCCTCTCTTGTCCCCTTAGGGCCTGAGCTTTTGTTGAACCAAGGCCTCCTATCTAATCCCCCTGCAGGGTTTGTTTACATGTCATTGGGTCATTAAGGCTTCAATACACTCCCCTCCCTCCCGCCAGAAGGCCTTCAATGCACTGCTTTCTACTTGTTGATCTCCCACTAGACTACACACTGGCTACGTTTATGTGTATGTATCATTGTTGATGCCAACACAGGTTTATATTGCCTGTCTGTGTCACTTGAAGAACGTTTAGTCTTGTGTACATTACTGCTTCTCCCCCTCCTCACTTGGGGTGCTGGCACACACACACACACACACACACACACACATTGTATTGATTAGCACACACCATTGCTTCTTCCCCTGATGTCTGGGGATGTTGGCATGTCTCAATACGTTTATTATTGCCTCCTCCCTCCTGTTTAGGGAGGCTGGCGCACCTGACTTTGTAAGAAATACACCTATTTGACTGCTCCTTCCCTCGACTTTAGCTGGTCTGTGCTTCACCTGGTGATGCTTGGAGGGCGCACCAACTCGCCATCGTATTGTCTGCCCCCCTGTCTATCCTAGGTGGGCTCCCTGGCGCGCTTACGCGCGCCAGCTCGCGTTCCGGGTCATCTGGCCCTCTCCCCTCTGTGGGAACCCTGACCCTTAGCTGATTCTAAACCCAACCCGCGTCTCTACGCCTAAACCCAACCAGCCCATTTCTGGCCTGCCCCCCATGGCGACTGCCTGCCCTTAGCTGATCCTAACCCCAACCCGGGTCTGGGATGCCTAAAACACAACCAGGCCGCTTACGCGCGCCAGCTCGCCATCGTGTTGTCTGCCCCTCTGTCTATCCTAGGTGGGCTCCCTGGCGCGCTTACGCGCGCCAGCTCGCGTTCCGGGTCATCTGGCCCTCTCCCCTCTGTGGGAACCCTGACCCTTAGCTGATTCTAAACCCAACCCGCGTCTCTACGCCTAAACCCAACCAGCCCATTTCTGGCCTGCCCCCCATGGCGACTGCCTGCCCTTAGCTGATCCTAACCCCAACCCGGGTCTGGGATGCCTAAAACACAACCAGGCATTCTCCTGGCTTGCATTAGCCCAGCCCAAACCTTACCTCAACCCTCCCTGCAGTTAGAACACCTGGCCTTCGGCCAGTTCTAAACACAACCCCGCCCCCAATGCCTAAACTTAACCAGGCCCCCTTTGGACCCCTTTTGACCTCTGACCTCTACTAATTCCAACCCCTACAGTCTTGGTTATTCCTAAAACTTAACCACCTCCCCTTAACTCTCTTGTCCACTCTAACTTCTCCTTTGAACACTCGTCATGCAACACCTCTCCCCCACACACACACACACACACCCTCTGTATGTCTCTTTCCCACTGAACTTAACACCACTGTTTTTCCATTCCAGATTACCACGGTCCATCCATCCAGGTATATACTGTTGTCCTCCTCCCCCCCATCCCTCTCTCCTCCGCCTTTCCCCCCCCCCCCCCCCCCCCCCCCCCCCCCTCTCTCTCTCTCTCTCCTTCTCTCTCTCTCTCTCTCTCAAATCTTTTCCCTAGCTTGCCAAGTATCATTACCAATTTTGGTGGACCACTGGAGGCCACCTGGGAGGCAAGGGATGCGCCCTTGATATTTTTTTTCGCATTTCCTGGGTCGCCCAGGCGGCCTCTGTTGATCTGTAGTCGTAGGACGGCCCGATTTACCTGCTTCCCTCTTTCATTTGGCTAATCGCCTGACGAGTCCCAGCCTTGTACGGACGAAACCGGTCGCGATTCGGGGGCCTTCGCACCTGCTCCGTCTATTCTGGTCGGGATGTACAGGTAATCTCGATCCGGAGCGCGTTGGTTCACATTTTTGGATTGCAAACTTTTTTTGCTCAAGTGATGAGCGCCTCCTACTCTGTGCCTCTCTCTCCCTCTCCCCATCCTGCTCTGCCTCTCTCTCTCTCTCTCTCTCTCTCTCTCTCTTTCTGTTCACTTTCAATCTTGAAAAGAATACTTTTTGGTGTTGACTTTTTTCCCACAGCCACCAGATGGCACTCATGCGCCTCTGCTTTGATAACCTCTCTTCCAGTTTTCCTCCCACTGACGACCTCTACTCTGCGGACAGCCGAGATCTGGTATAGTTAATTTCTCTTTCAGGTAGGCCCCTTCTTAGCTTTTCAGATTAGGTTAGCTACTCGGCCAGGTATGACACCCACTCATTCACTCACTCACTCACACACTCATACACACACACACCCATGCATTAGCCCTCTAGCCCTGGCAGTTCATCTTGTCTTGTTTTTGTCTGGTCTGCCCTCTCACCGTTTTTTCTCCTTATAGTATGTCTCGTACCACCGGCCACGCCCATGGATATCCCCGTCACCCCAATCCAACCCTCACAACCAACCCAGACCCCACAATTGTCACTCCCCTCATTTTCCCCTCCTCTTCCCAACCCTCCCACCCCTCCACCATTATGCCACCTCCAGGCGAGATGGCGGAGCGCGCTGTTGATGCGCCTCTGCTTCCCCTTTATACCTGCCACCCCCACAGAGGCAGCAAACTTAACTGGTCCCTGACACCGGTCAGAAGGACTGTCATACTGGGGGACTCTAACCTCCATCGTCTCCCTCCTATCCCCCTCAGCCATGTACAGGTTGACTGTTACCCGGGAGCCACCCTGGGCCGCGCTGACAACATCCTTAGCAGGATCCTGGTCCCTGTCACCCATGTCAAGCAGCTGGTCTTAGCTTTTGGAATCAAAAACCGATCCCTGACCCTAGATGTGTCCCTTGAGCAAGCACGGGAGTTACTCACGAGAGCCACCAGGACATTCCCCCATGCCTCCATCATTTTCCCCCTGATCAATGCCGATCCTAGCCTACCACAGGATGAACTCAATGTCATCCTGGGCATCAACAATTTTTTGGCCTCACACGCCAACACCATCCCCCTCCTCCCCACGGACTTATTCCACACGGAGGCCAACCACGTCCACTGGTCCTCCCCCACGGCCCGGGCCATGCTGGCACACTGGTCCAAATCCCTTAACCTCACTGGCCCCTCTGACCAAGCCTTGGAACCCAAGAAAGGGTTAATCAACCTCTCCTCCCACTTTAGACCCTCACCTGCCCAAACAGCCCTCCTACTCAAGGGGCTCTCCTTTGTCCCTTCCCTTAACCTTTCCCACTGCAACCAACAATCCCTACGCCTTGATATTGCGGCCTACCACCGTAGGATCAAACTAGCTGCCTTTTTTGAGGACAGAGAGCAGTCGAGCCCCTCCGAACGACCCCGGTTCCTCCCTAGATCGTCCTGGACACCCCGGGACCATCAATTACCGCCTGTTATCCACAGGCTGATCGCAGCGGATCTCCAATCTGCTGACTCCCTCCCCAGAGACCTGGTTGACACTCCCAACCTCACCAGTGACGAAGTAGAGGCCCTTACACTACTATGTCATGATGCACAGCTGGTCTTTAAACCGGCCGATAAGGGATCCGCGGTAGTTGTCATGGACCGTGCTCACTATATTCAAGAGGCAGAGAGACAACTCAATATGCCTGAATATTACCGTGCACTTGACAAGCCCCTTTACACCGCTACAGCGGACAGGATTAATCAGATCTTGGCACGCCTGGTGAGACTGGGCTATCTGGTCCCCAAACAACGGTGGTACCTTATGGGAGAGAGTGAACCTAAACCAAGGCGGTTTTACCTCCTTCCTAAGATCCACAAGGACCCAGCCTCCTGGCCCGTCCCCTTCCTGATCCCCGCGGGTAGACCGATCGTTTCGGACTGCGGTAGCGAAACCTATGGCGTCTCCGGGTACATTGACTCCTTCCTTAACCCCCTGTCCCACTCACACCCCAGTTATGTCAAGGACACGTACGACTTTATAGCCAAAGTCGGAGCAGCCCGACTCAATGACACCGACCTCCTCTTCTCTATGGACGTCGACAGTCTTTATACCAACATTGAGGCCCCTGAAGGCCTACGAGCCGTCCAACAAGCACTCCTGCAGCACCCTCAGGACGGCCGTCCTGACAGATACATCCTGCAACTGCTTGAGATCGCTCTTACCCAGAATGACTTTGAGTTTAATGGCAAATTTTATCTGCAGGTCAAAGGCGTGGCCATGGGCAAAAAGTTTGCCCCCGCCTATGCAGATATTTACATGGCTATGTGGGAGGCTACCGCCCTCCCTAAATGTCCCCTCCAACCCTCCCATTACCTCCGGTACTTAGACGACATCTGGGGGGTCTGGCCCTACCCCAGAGAGGACTTCACCACCTTTGTGAATGTTCTTAACTCCCATCACCCCTCCATCAAGGTCAAGTCGGTTCTCCATGACACCAGTATGGACTTCCTTGACACCACCACCTTTAAAGGCCCTGACTTTCCCACGTCCCACTGCTTAGACGTGAAAGTGTTCTTCAAAGACACTGACACACACGCCCTACTGCACACCGACAGCCACCACCCTAGGCATACGTTCCCCGGGCTGGTCAAATCGCAATTACTGCGGTTCCATAGGATCTGCACACTACGCAGTGACTTCCTCACGGCCTCACACACCCTCTTCCGGGTCCTCCTCCAGAGAGGCTACCCACGAGACCTCCTCCGAAAATCCCTTCGCACCTTTCTGGAGGCCCGGCCACCCAGAAACACCCTGAACCTCCCCCTAGTCACCACCTTCAGCCGCCGCAGCTGGCTACTTAACCAGCGTTTGAAGCGCAACCTCCAAACCCACCTAACAGATTCCAATACCCTGCAGGGTTTGTCCCTCATCTCGGCCTATCGCAAAAACCGCAGCCTTGGTGATTATCTGGTTCACAGCCGCCTACCACCCCTCAACCCCCAGCCCAGACAACCACCCTCTCACTTCCTATCCACCGATATGGTCCCCTGCCCCGTCCTTAACACGTCCCTCTCCGTCCCTCCCCTACCACCCTCCACTCACAACGCAGTTTATTTTATCTCCTGCTCTGCCTGTCATCTGCGTTACGTGGGGGAGACCAATATCTCCTTGCAGGGATGCCTCAACCAACACCTCTACTCCATCAATAATCACCAACATCTGGACACCCACCTTGTCCCTCATTTCCTCAGACATGGGGTGGACTCGTTACGTATATCAGGCCTAGAACACAATCCTAAGTGGACGCCGCAACAGCGCCTCGCATGTGAACGGAAATGGATTTGGAGATTATCCTCAATCTTTCCTAATGGCCTCAACTCCCCCACCCCCACCACGAACCCCCATTAAATACCTCTACACCCCTCTGCACCTCCACCTTGGTGATTTTTCCCCCCCCCAAAACCCCCCCCCCCCCCCCCCCCCCCCCCCCCTCATGCTACTTCACTACAGTGATTGATGGCATCACCCAATATATAACCCTTCCTCCTACCTCCCTTCCCCCCTCCCCTCCCTCCCACTAGGACCACCCATCATCACCACAAGTCTTCCAGAACCCTGAGGAGACGCGTGCCTCTCATCCCCACAGAGACGCGTGTCCCCCGGAACGTCTGGGGTCTGTGTTTGCCAAAGGGTCGCTTAGGACCCTCTTGGCTTCACTCCACGTCTGCTGCCTATCCTCTCCTATGGTAAATTCCCCCTCATGCTACTTCACTACAGTGATTGATGGCATCACCCAATATATAACCCTTCCTCTTCCCTCCCTCCCCCCCTCCCCTCCCTCCCACTAGGACCACCCATCATCACCACAAGTCTTCCAGAACCCTGAGGAGACGCGTGCCTCTCATCCCCACAGAGACGCGTGTCCCCCGGAACGTCTGGGGTCTGTGTTTGCCAAAGGGTCGCTTAAGACCCTCTTGGCTTCACTCCACGTCTGCTGCCTATCCTCTCCTATGGTAAATTCCCCCTCATGCTACTTCACTACAGTGATTGATGGCATCACCCAATATATAACCCTTCCTCCTACCTCCCTTCCCCCCTCCCCTCCCTCCCACTAGGACCACCCATCATCACCACAAGTCTTCCAGAACCCTGAGGAGACGCGTGCCTCTCATCCCTACAGAGACGCGTGTCCCCAGAACGCCGCCTCCGGCGGCGTTTGGGGTTTGTGTTTGCCAAGGGGTCGCCGAGGACCCTCTTGGCCTCACTCCACGTCTGCTGCCTATCCTCTCCCATGGCAAATTCCCCCTCATGCTACTTCACTACAGTGATTGATGGCATCACCCAATATATAACCCTTCCTCTTCCCTCCCTCCCCCCCTCCCCTCCCTCCCATTAGGACCACCCGTCATCACCACACACCTTCCAGAACCCTGAGGAGACGCGTGCCTCTCATCCCTACAGAGACGCGTGTCCCCAGAACGCCGCCTCCGGCGGCGTTTGGGGTTTGTGTTTGCCAAGGGGTCGCTGAGGACCCTCTTGGCTTCACTCCACGTACACCATTTACCTCTCCCCATGGTAATACCCTCTGTTTGTCTCTTCATGTTAAATGTTGCTTGTATTAGATCAGGTGTTTTGGTCCCTGCATGGTTATCATGACTGGTTAATAGTGTTAGCCTCCATATTTTAGCTTTAGTCCTGTTCATTGGCATGCCTGGCTGGATTAGGAGGAGTTATCCATGTTGCCTGACCTTTGTCTGCCTCTATTAATTTCCTTTCACCCTCCTGTTTCTCCCTCTCTCCTTCCTCCTTGGTGCCTCTCTGCTCTTCGTGTCAGGCGGCGAGCTACCATAGGGTACTAGGCCTGGGTCCTCTTCGGAGTTCCTGGAGGGGCGTAGCCCCTTTTCTCTCGGTGGGTGATCCGTAGGTTCCTGGAAGTGTACGTGCACTCTACCCCGACCTCTGCTGATCTCCGGATCTTAAATGTCATTGTGAGTGGGTTTCATATTCTCCTCCTTCCTGCCAAAACCTACAGGGCCTCGGTTTTCATGCCATGCGAGGGATGCCAACGGCTCACCCCTCTGGGGCGGGCCGGATTCCTTGGTACGCTTGCACCTCCTCCCTCCACCGCGCCTATAATATAGTGCACACAACTCAGTTTAGGGATTAGGCACGTTCCTTCTATCGGTGCACTGGTCACCCCCGCCGGAGACACGTGGTCAGTATTGTTTAGGCTCCCTCCCTTACCACTACTGTGTTATGGTGTATGCATTTGCAATTATGTGTACATATATAGTTAATCTAGTATGCATGCATATCCCCATAAACACTAATAACTCCACTATGGATAGGGTCACTCCCCTAATAACCAGCATAACTGTAGAATTGCTACTAAGGCCCCAGCTTATCCATTTACACCTCCTTTTGAGCCCCCGGGCCCTTATGGCCCTCTCTCCCCCTCTCATTACTAGATCCCAGGGTTTTAGAAGTGTTGCTGGCCGCATATGGGATTGACTCAACGAGGTAACCGGTGTTTCAGCCATGTAAGTGTAGGGACCACTCCCGCCATTGGCTCTTTCTGCCTTATCCTCGTGACTTGATTGGAGACCCAACGGGTGGGCTTGTCCTCTCTCTACAAGGAACCCAGGTTATATAATCAGGATGATCCCAGCTGACAGTGGTTACTGTGTCCCTACTATCTCTTCTACTGTTAGAGGGCCACCAGGATTAAAACCGTCACTTATAATACTTAATTTAGTACTAATTTACCATCATCATCCCTTTATCAATAGTATTTACACGTTCCCCCTATCGGGAACCAGCCCAGGTTGATATATGTCTAGACGAATCCTAGTTTTCGCCTTTTCTCTCCCTGTGGCCTTTATATCTCCTTAGCTGACCTTAACTCCAGTCGCGGGATCTATCGGCCTCCTGATATAACCTGGCTCCCACCTATAATATGCCCCTATCTCTAGGAGGGCTCCCTCACCCTGGGGAGCCCTTTGCCTGTTGGGCCCTCCTCTCTCGTCCTCGATCTCGGCTTCTCACTAGGGGGCTCCTCTTTCCCTTCTCCTCCTCCTCCTCCTCCTACTCCTCCTCTCCCCGCTCTCTCTTTCTCTCCTCTCATGGAAAAGGAGCCCCACATGACATAACAAATTGAGGGCTGTGAGGCCCCATGGAACCTCACCCCTCTCCCACGTGTCCACAGAGATTGGTGAAGCGTCCCGCCCCACACCTTAGCTGCCGGAGCAGGCCTCCTCTGGTGGTCGGTTACGGGTGTCCACCGCTCTCCCCTCTGTATCCGATTCCGGGGGGTCATATTGTGTGATTTACAGTATGATCAATCCGACAACATGATGATAATTGTAATTAGGATGATGGTTACTGTGTATTGATATCTGTTTGTTGTCTATGTGCACTTAGTCTGATGCTGAACCTCCTGTGGGGAGAGATAGTATTTCCTATCAAGGGTCTCACACCGTCATTGACTGCGTCCGCGCGTCTGGCCTCCTCGTCTGTATTCCTGTCCATGCTAGGAGCTGTCCCTGATGTTCCTCTTGTCATGACGCTCCCTCCGGGGAACAACTTGACAGTGGTTTCCGGGGGTATCGATGAATGGGCTGACCGGGACCACATTGTGGGGAACCTCTCAGGGTGGTGTTGGCGGGTCTATGGAAACAGGTTGGTTCTGTCATCGGAAGGTCTATCATTGGTAGTTTCTCTGGTCTTGACTGGTCTGATTGGGCATTCACAATTTGTTACACTCCTCTGCTCCCTTTTACCATAGATGGACCCTGAGTTGTGTTGCACGGCGTTCTCTCGCTCTACCCCCGGTTGAGATTGACTCTGTACTTCTCCTGGGGCTGAGCGGCCCTGATGAGGCCTCCCGGCCACTTCGGAGGGCATGCCATGTCTACAGTTTATCCATATTTACAGTGAGTTTAGCTCATTTCCCTTCCTCTTGGATATTTAGCTTTATCTGTCTTCTCTCTTAATGTTATCAGAGCAAGGACTCTCTCCGGTCCAGCACTGTTAGCCCATCCCTAGCATTGTATTGTTTCGGTAATCCCACTTTGAGACATAAGGCCCTTCATGTATTCTTGCATTTCACTGTTAGCCTAGCCAGGACTCCCTCCAGTTTAGCACTGTATAACCAGTCCTTTGTATTGTATTGTCTCAGCAGTTCCTCTTGCCTCCCATATAAGTATCACGCTATTGTCATAGCTAAGACCCCCTCCAGTTTAGCACTGTACAGCCAGCCCCTTGTACTATCCCCATAGTTCCACTGGCCCTCCTTATCCCCTGTGTTATCCTAGGACAATCCCCCTGACCCTCACCCTGTTTTTTTTCCCTCTCTGCGCTGCGCCTCCTGCTCTCCCAGGCAATTTTCGGCTTTGAGAGGAGGCGACATGCTGTGAGACAGTCCTCTAGATCTCCCTCCAGAGCACCCTTCTCCCTCCTGCCTCCCCGCTGTGATGCCCCACCCAGCCCGCCCCCACAGAGCTGCTGACAAGACAGCTGAGATGGCTGTGCGACCGGATTGACCTGTGACCCGCACCCCTCGTCTGCTGCGATGCCTGCTCCACACCACATACTGGCTTTAGTCACCCCATCACAGACATTCTAGTTGCCACGGGACTATGGAAACCCCCACAAAACCCCCCCAAAACACCCCCCCCCCCCCCCCCCCCCCCCCCCCCCCCCCCCCCCCCCTGCATGTCCCTGGGGTCATCACTGTTTTAACTGCTACACTATGTGCTGTTAGCCCACTACATTATCGCTTTGAATGTCTATTTCAAACTGCACGTATTGGTGATTCACCTCATGCACATGTAGTGTTATGCTATCCCATCACATTTCCCCAGTCCACAATATGCCTGTAAACCTGTTGCACTGTTGCTTTGAATGTTCATTTCATATGCACGGGCCTGTGGTTTACTCCCTATGCACTTGGTGGTTTTGTGTATTCATCCCACAATTATCACAATTAATACACTTGGTTTATTTGCACTGGTGGTGTCCTACTCTCATTTCCTATTCACCTTCACCCTACCCCTCTAACGTAGGCTCACCATTTAACATTCACTCTCCCTGACACTGGTCTGGTTTCTCCGCAGATGTAACTTTACCTGTGATGAGAGGTTCCCTTGCAGGTTGTCAACTCACTTTGACCTACCTCGCATAGTCCCCCTTCACCCATTAGCCAAGACTCCTCACCTGTAGCTGGGACAGAGTTTTTTCTCTCACCCTCCTAAGAGCCACCTGCTGTCCTAATGGTGCTACTGCACGTCATGCTGCCTGGGTAGTTTTAGGACTCTAATAACATTCTAATAAGTTCTCATCATCACCTTAGACACTTTATTAATACATTACTGATCCTTACTGACCCCTCTCACATTTACTGATTACATGGATTCTATCCTGGTATTCCTCTCGGTGTTTTCCAAACTAATGTATACTCCTTTCTCTCTCTCGACTGATAATGTTGACATTTGCATTAATTAAGAACATATTCCCACACTACTACACAACAACTCAAGCCATCCTGCCCTCCCACATATGCCCACTATATATTTTATTAATATGTACACTCCTTAATGGATATTTTTCTTAACTCGTTTTGGTTTCTCTCTTAAAACCCCAACGATCTCCCCTCTGTATGCTTGTGTACACGTTTCTGTGTGTTCTGTCCTCTCCCTTTCTCCCCACGCTGCTCATTTGGAGCTGCTAAACACCCTGGGGGCCTCCCTATAACTGTGACGACGCGATCTCTGACGTCACCGCTAGGATTTCCTCTCGTTTCATTCATTTCAACTTTAGCTTCTATCTCACTCTAGCGGGCCCTCCCGTTCCTAAATTGGATCAGGTTCCTTTCTCTTTCACCCTCTAACATGGGCACGTGCCTCAAATACGATCTTTTTGCGTTCTTTCATTCAATTTCGCTGTTCAGTAATTCGCCGTTTTCCCTATCGCGGCTGGCCAATTCATTTCCGGGCTCTCGCAAACTCCGCGTCTCTTCCGGCCCCCTAGCTGTCCATCAAACGGTCTTTTCCGGTCCCTTCATTGCAACTCCCGCCACGACTACTCCCGCCCCCTCAGGCCTACTATTGGCCCTTGGGGGCCACGCACCTGAGCTCGTTCTTTCGTTCCTTGCACCTAACAGCGCAACACGAAAAAATCGCCGCTCTTTGATATTCTTCACTATCGGTAATTTATAAATTATTTCTTTACTACTGGTACACTCTAAATACGTTTCCCTCGACGACCTTAGGTCTGTTCCTTCATTTAACCTTTTGCAAAGGTAGTTTTCTCCTGTTTTAACCCGTTTTCGCCGTCCTTCAGCTTTGAGAAATCCACGACTCCGCCGTCCACCATCGCTCGCCTCTCGTCCACCGACGCCTCCACAATATTTGATGTAAGTATGCTTTTTGAACATCCTCCCTTCATGGGTATCAGCCGATTTATTAAACTCATAATTTGACCGCGGCTCTAGCCTCGACGCATCGTCCATTCCCCTTTAACCACCTATTCATTTTCATGCTAATTTCGCCATTGACTTTCAATGGCGCTAGCCACAATAGCTGATCCCTTTAAAAATGTCCTCCGCCATTTTGATGCGCCCCCCTTCTCATAGCCAATGTAAACATTTCTACCTATTTAATGACCTACACATAACCTCCATTAATATCCGTTATGAGGAATAATTATCTCCAGGACTGTTGTAGTCATTTAAATTATCCCAACTACTCCATTGACCCTCGTGCATTTAATTAACTTTTTTTATGATGCATCTTCATGTACATGGGTTCATCATGCAAGCTCTGGTTGGCTCCTTTGAATTACCTTAATACCCATATTGGTATACTGTATTGTTGTGTTGCTATCTGGTCCCTCTGCATGATGTATCACTGTGTGTATTGATTTATCATATCCATGCTTATTACACAGCTATTCCCTCTTGACAACATGAGTGGAATTAGGGTTCAGTTATATCAATGCTTTATAACCCCATTATTCGCCGTCCAGCTTAATTATCTACCACCTCTCATGTCCCCACGCCTCAACATGCGTTAGATCACTGCTCTCACTGTCTGGAGCACACTGCGTTTACTGCATCTCTCGTCTACTCCTCCTCTCCCTACTGTTATCACTGCTCTCTAATGCTGGGGGCCTTACGCCCTCCCTCTGCCTCTCTTGTCCCCTTAGGGCCTGAGCTTTTGTTGAACCAAGGCCTCCTATCTAATCCCCCTGCAGGGTTTGTTTACATGTCATTGGGTCATTAAGGCTTCAATACACTCCCCTCCCTCCCGCCAGAAGGCCTTCAATGCACTGCTTTCTACTTGTTGATCTCCCACTAGACTACACACTGGCTACGTTTATGTGTATGTATCATTGTTGATGCCAACACAGGTTTATATTGCCTGTCTGTGTCACTTGAAGAACGTTTAGTCTTGTGTACATTACTGCTTCTCCCCCTCCTCACTTGGGGTGCTGGCACACACACACACACACACACACACACACATTGTATTGATTAGCACACACCATTGCTTCTTCCCCTGATGTCTGGGGATGTTGGCATGTCTCAATACGTTTATTATTGCCTCCTCCCTCCTGTTTAGGGAGGCTGGCGCACCTGACTTTGTAAGAAATACACCTATTTGACTGCTCCTTCCCTCGACTTTAGCTGGTCTGTGCTTCACCTGGTGATGCTTGGAGGGCGCACCAACTCGCCATCGTATTGTCTGCCCCCCTGTCTATCCTAGGTGGGCTCCCTGGCGCGCTTACGCGCGCCAGCTCGCGTTCCGGGTCATCTGGCCCTCTCCCCTCTGTGGGAACCCTGACCCTTAGCTGATTCTAAACCCAACCCGCGTCTCTACGCCTAAACCCAACCAGCCCATTTCTGGCCTGCCCCCCATGGCGACTGCCTGCCCTTAGCTGATCCTAACCCCAACCCGGGTCTGGGATGCCTAAAACACAACCAGGCCGCTTACGCGCGCCAGCTCGCCATCGTGTTGTCTGCCCCTCTGTCTATCCTAGGTGGGCTCCCTGGCGCGCTTACGCGCGCCAGCTCGCGTTCCGGGTCATCTGGCCCTCTCCCCTCTGTGGGAACCCTGACCCTTAGCTGATTCTAAACCCAACCCGCGTCTCTACGCCTAAACCCAACCAGCCCATTTCTGGCCTGCCCCCCATGGCGACTGCCTGCCCTTAGCTGATCCTAACCCCAACCCGGGTCTGTGATGCCTAAAACACAACCAGGCATTCTCCTGGCTTGCATTAGCCCAGCCCAAACCTTACCTCAACCCTCCCTGCAGTTAGAACACCTGGCCTTCGGCCAGTTCTAAACACAACCCCGCCCCCAATGCCTAAACTTAACCAGGCCCCCTTTGGACCCCTTTTGACCTCTGACCTCTACTAATTCCAACCCCTACAGTCTTGGTTATTCCTAAAACTTAACCACCTCCCCTTAACTCTGTTGTCCACTCTAACTTCTCCTTTGAACACTCGTCATGCAACACCTCTCCCCCACACACACACACACACACCCTCTGTATGTCTCTTTCCCACTGAACTTAACACCACTGTTTTTCCATTCCAGATTACCACGGTCCATCCATCCAGGTATATACTGTTGTCCTCCTCCCCCCCATCCCTCTCTCCTCCGCCTTTCCCCCCCCCCCCCCCCCCCCCCCCCCCCCCCTCTCCTCTCTCTCTCTCTCTCTCTCTCTCAAATCTTTTCCCTAGCTTGCCAAGTATCATTACCAATTTTGGTGGACCACTGGAGGCCACCTGGGAGGCAAGGGATGCGCCCTTGATATTTTTTTTCGCATTTCCTGGGTCGCCCAGGCGGCCTCTGTTGATCTGTAGTCGTAGGACGGCCCGATTTACCTGCTTCCCTCTTTCATTTGGCTAATCGCCTGACGAGTCCCAGCCTTGTACGGACGAAACCGGTCGCGATTCGGGGGCCTTCGCACCTGCTCCGTCTATTCTGATCGGGATGTACAGGTAATCTCGATCCGGAGCGCGTCGGTTCACATTTTTGGATTGCAAACTTTTTTTGCTCAAGTGATGAGCGCCTCCTACTCTGTGCCTCTCTCTCCCTCTCCCCATCCTGCTCTGCCTCTCTCTCTCTCTCTCTCTCTCTCTCTCTCTCTTTCTGTTCACTTTCAATTTTGAAAAAAATGCTTCTTGGTGTTGACTTTTTTTTCCCACAGCCACCAGATGACGCTCATGCGCCTCTGCTTTGATAACCTCTCTTCCAGTTTTCCTCCCACTGATGACCTCTACTCTGCGGACAGCCGAGATCTGGTATAGTTAATTTCTCTTTCAGGTAGGCCCCTTCTTAGCTTTTCAGATTAGGTTAGCTACTCGGCCAGGTATGACACCCACTCATTCACTCACTCACTCACTCACACACACACACATCCAACAGTAGTTTTTCAGTCCTTGACTCCGGTTCTCTGCTGCTGCTTAGTAGTCCATTTTGTTTATATCACTCCTCTTGTCTTGTCTTTTCTTTCCCCTCCCTCTCCCCCTCCCTTCCCATAATAGCATGTCCCCCCCTCGCCGACCGCGCCTTGCCCCCCCGAGCACTTACTGCCCCTACGGGCTCACTCCCCCTCCTCCTCCTCCCCCCTCCTCCACTCATTATGTCCCCTACCCGGCTACGGGTGCCCGCTGGGTCTATATAACCCCGGACCCCTACCAGGGCTTCCCCTACCCACCACACTTTTATGGTGGTCCCCCTGGCCCAACCCCTCCTCCTCCTCCTCCCCCTTATTATCATACACCCTGGTATCCCTACCAACACCAGCATCCCCTTTATCTCCCTTCCCACCATACCCCTGGGAACCTTAGGACCCTTACCGCCAACCCCACCTCTCTGGTTTCACAGCCCTCTGTTCCCCCGTGGGCTAGTCCCACCCCCATACTACCTCCCCTTGGCCCTCACCGCAGGGGAGGCAAACACAGGACCCCAGCCCGAAAGCGCTATAGACAACGCTCAGCTGCCCTGCGCTCTTCTATCAACCCCAGACCCGTCCCGGGCCCTGCCCCCATCCCAACTCTACTGCCCTTGGCACCCCCATCCACCACCTTTGCCACCCCACGCGCACCAGTGAGGCGTCCCAGTTCTAGTACGGCTGGGCACCTTATTACACCTTCTGGGGCCAAAAGGAATCAGGCTCACGCTACCACTCCCCCCATAACCCCTAGCCTACCCAAAACCCCCTCTCCCTCCCTGCCCCGGCCTACCACCTCTACAACCCAAGCTCTGGTCCATTCGACACCCTTAGTCTTGGATTTGAGCCCTTTCCGGACACTTAAGGCTGCCACGTGCCTTTCAGCACGGCCCCCACCACCACTCCCCACTAGACCGCACGGTCAGCCCAACGTTGCTGCACCGGAGGACGCCATCACAGCCCTCTCATCCCCGTCTGTTGCCGACGATGAGGCCTTATCCGACCACGGAGGCAGCTGTGACTCGCTCCCTCTGTCCCCCCTCCCTTCCCACGCGGCCCCCCCCAACTCACCTCGGGGGTACGTAGATGTTGAATCCCACTCCCCCCTCTCTTTCCTCCCCTCCACATCTGCAGCACGCACCCAGGCTCCGCGTCCTGTCCCAGCTTACACCCGCCATGACCATGGTGGCAAAAAGCATCTTTGGACCCTGACCCCCATTAGAGGCACTGTGGTTGTGGGTGACTCAAATCTCCACCGTCTCCCCCACGTCCTGCGGGACTCTGTCCAAGTTGATTGTTACCCTGGGGCTAAACTATGTCATGCTATTGACATCCTGAGGAACATCAAAACCCCGGTCCTAAACGTGACCAAGGTCATTTTATCTTTTGGCCTGAACGACAGAACCACACCCCTTAATGTCTCCTCCCGTCAGGCTCGAACCCTGTTCACCAAGGCTGCTACGACCTTCCCCTTTGCCTCCATATTTGTCCCTCTAATCAACACTAGCCCCCGCCTGCCCCAATCAGAGCGAGACACTGTGTGGGCCTTAAACAACTTCCTTGCCACCCATATGCCCATTATCCCCTTACTCCCTACCCATCTCTTCCACACCGGTCCAGATCGTATCCACTGGACCGCACCCACTGCCCAGGCCATGCTGGAGCACTGGTCTAGCTTCCTGGACTAGTTTCCCATCCCTCACACAGCCCTTGTGCTTCCCCTTATCTGTCTCCTAAATAACCCCCCATCACGTCTGTGATGCTGTCTCACTCCACTACCACCCCCTGCATCCAGCCCCTACCAACCCCCTCATGCTACTTCACTACAGTGATTGATGGCATCACCCAATATATAACCCTTCCTCCTACCTCCCTTCCCCCCTCCCCTCCCTCCCACTAGGACCACCCATCATCACCACAAGTCTTCCAGAACCCTGAGGAGACGCGTGCCTCTCATCCCTACAGAGACGCGTGTCCCCCGGAACGTCTGGGGTCTGTGTTTGCCAAAGGGTCGCTTAGGACCCTCTTGGCTTCACTCCACGTCTGCTGCCTATCCTCTCCTATGGTAAATTCCCCCTCATGCTACTTCACTACAGTGATTGATGGCATCACCCAATATATAACCCTTCCTCCTACCTCCCTTCCCCCCTCCCCTCCCTCCCACTAGGACCACCCATCATCACCACAAGTCTTCCAGAACCCTGAGGAGACGCGTGCCTCTCATCCCTACAGAGACGCGTCCCCCCAGAACGCCGCCTCCGGCGGCGTTTGGGGTTTGTGTTTGCCAAGGGGTCGCCGAGGACCCTCTTGGCTTCACTCCACGTCTGCTGCCTATCCTCTCCCATGGTAAATTCCCCCTCATGCTACTTCACTACAGTGATTGATGGCATCACCCAATATATAACCCTTCCTCTTCCCTCCCTCCCCCCCTCCCCTCCCTCCCATTAGGACCACCCGTCATCACCACACACCTTCCAGAACCCTGAGGAGACGCGTGCCTCTCATCCCTACAGAGACGCGTGTCCCCAGAACGCCGCCTCCGGCGGCGTTTGGGGTTTGTGTTTGCCAAGGGGTCGCTGAGGACCCTCTTGGCTTCACTCCACGTACACCATTTACCTCTCCCCATGGTAATACCCTCTGTTTGTCTCTTCATGTTAAATGTTGCTTGTATTAGATCAGGTGTTTTGGTCCCTGCATGGTTATCATGACTGGTTAATAGTGTTAGCCTCCATATTTTAGCTTTAGTCCTGTTCATTGGCATGCCTGGCTGGATTAGGAGGAGTTATCCATGTTGCCTGACCTTTGTCTGCCTCTATTAATTTCCTTTCACCCTCCTGTTTCTCCCTCTCTCCTTCCTCCTTGGTGCCTCTCTGCTCTTCGTGTCAGGCGGCGAGCTACCATAGGGTACTAGGCCTGGGTCCTCTTCGGAGTTCCTGGAGGGGCGTAGCCCCTTTTCTCTCGGTGGGTGATCCGTAGGTTCCTGGAAGTGTACGTGCACTCTACCCCGACCTCTGCTGATCTCCGGATCTTAAATGTCATTGTGAGTGGGTTTCATATTCTCCTCCTTCCTGCCAAAACCTACAGGGCCTCGGTTTTCATGCCATGCGAGGGATGCCAACGGCTCACCCCTCTGGGGCGGGCCGGATTCCTTGGTACGCTTGCACCTCCTCCCTCCACCGCGCCTATAATATAGTGCACACAACTCAGTTTAGGGATTAGGCACGTTCCTTCTATCGGTGCACTGGTCACCCCCGCCGGAGACACGTGGTCAGTATTGTTTAGGCTCCCTCCCTTACCACTACTGTGTTATGGTGTATGCATTTGCAATTATGTGTACATATATAGTTAATCTAGTATGCATGCATATCCCCATAAACACTAATAACTCCACTATGGATAGGGTCACTCCCCTAATAACCAGCATAACTGTAGAATTGCTACTAAGGCCCCAGCTTATCCATTTACACCTCCTTTTGAGCCCCCGGGCCCTTATGGCCCTCTCTCCCCCTCTCATTACTAGATCCCAGGGTTTTAGAAGTGTTGCTGGCCGCATATGGGATTGACTCAACGAGGTAACCGGTGTTTCAGCCATGTAAGTGTAGGGACCACTCCCGCCATTGGCTCTTTCTGCCTTATCCTCGTGACTTGATTGGAGACCCAACGGGTGGGCTTGTCCTCTCTCTACAAGGAACCCAGGTTATATAATCAGGATGATCCCAGCTGACAGTGGTTACTGTGTCCCTACTATCTCTTCTACTGTTAGAGGGCCACCAGGATTAAAACCGTCACTTATAATACTTAATTTAGTACTAATTTACCATCATCATCCCTTTATCAATAGTATTTACACGTTCCCCCTATCGGGAACCAGCCCAGGTTGATATATGTCTAGACGAATCCTAGTTTTCGCCTTTTCTCTCCCTGTGGCCTTTATATCTCCTTAGCTGACCTTAACTCCAGTCGCGGGATCTATCGGCCTCCTGATATAACCTGGCTCCCACCTATAATATGCCCCTATCTCTAGGAGGGCTCCCTCACCCTGGGGAGCCCTTTGCCTGTTGGGCCCTCCTCTCTCGTCCTCGATCTCGGCTTCTCACTAGGGGGCTCCTCTTTCCCTTCTCCTCCTCCTCCTCCTCCTACTCCTCCTCTCCCCGCTCTCTCTTTCTCTCCTCTCATGGAAAAGGAGCCCCACATGACATAACAAATTGAGGGCTGTGAGGCCCCATGGAACCTCACCCCTCTCCCACGTGTCCACAGAGATTGGTGAAGCGTCCCGCCCCACACCTTAGCTGCCGGAGCAGGCCTCCTCTGGTGGTCGGTTACGGGTGTCCACCGCTCTCCCCTCTGTATCCGATTCCGGGGGGTCATATTGTGTGATTTACAGTATGATCAATCCGACAACATGATGATAATTGTAATTAGGATGATGGTTACTGTGTATTGATATCTGTTTGTTGTCTATGTGCACTTAGTCTGATGCTGAACCTCCTGTGGGGAGAGATAGTATTTCCTATCAAGGGTCTCACACCGTCATTGACTGCGTCCGCGCGTCTGGCCTCCTCGTCTGTATTCCTGTCCATGCTAGGAGCTGTCCCTGATGTTCCTCTTGTCATGACGCTCCCTCCGGGGAACAACTTGACAGTGGTTTCCGGGGGTATCGATGAATGGGCTGACCGGGACCACATTGTGGGGAACCTCTCAGGGTGGTGTTGGCGGGTCTATGGAAACAGGTTGGTTCTGTCATCGGAAGGTCTATCATTGGTAGTTTCTCTGGTCTTGACTGGTCTGATTGGGCATTCACAATTTGTTACACTCCTCTGCTCCCTTTTACCATAGATGGACCCTGAGTTGTGTTGCACGGCGTTCTCTCGCTCTACCCCCGGTTGAGATTGACTCTGTACTTCTCCTGGGGCTGAGCGGCCCTGATGAGGCCTCCCGGCCACTTCGGAGGGCATGCCATGTCTACAGTTTATCCATATTTACAGTGAGTTTAGCTCATTTCCCTTCCTCTTGGATATTTAGCTTTATCTGTCTTCTCTCTTAATGTTATCAGAGCAAGGACTCTCTCCGGTCCAGCACTGTTAGCCCATCCCTAGCATTGTATTGTTTCGGTAATCCCACTTTGAGACATAAGGCCCTTCATGTATTCTTGCATTTCACTGTTAGCCTAGCCAGGACTCCCTCCAGTTTAGCACTGTATAACCAGTCCTTTGTATTGTATTGTCTCAGCAGTTCCTCTTGCCTCCCATATAAGTATCACGCTATTGTCATAGCTAAGACCCCCTCCAGTTTAGCACTGTACAGCCAGCCCCTTGTACTATCCCCATAGTTCCACTGGCCCTCCTTATCCCCTGTGTTATCCTAGGACAATCCCCCTGACCCTCACCCTGTTTTTTTTCCCTCCCTGCGCTGCGCCTCCTGCTCTCCCAGGCAGTTTTCGGCTTTGAGAGGAGGCGACATGCTGTGAGACAGTCCTCTAGATCACCCTCCAGAGCACCCTTCTCCCTCCTACCTCCCCGCTGTGATGCCCCACCCAGCCCGCCCCCACAGAGCTGCTGACAAGACAGCTGAGATGGCTGTGCGACCGGATTGACCTGTGACCCGCACCCCTCGTCTGCTGCGATGCCTGCTCCACACCACATACTGGCTTTAGTCACCCCATCACAGACATTCTAGTTGCCACGGGACTCTGAAACCAAAAACAACACCCCCCCCCCCCCCCCCCCCCCCCCCCCCCCCCCCCCCCCCCTGCATGTCCCTGGGGTCATCACTGTTTTAACTGCTACACTATGTGCTGTTAGCCCACTACATTATGCTTTGAATGTCTATTTCAAACTGCACGTATTGGTGGTTCACCTCATGCACATGTAGTGTTATGCTATCCCATCACATTTCCCCAGTCCACAATATGCCTGTAAACCTGTTGCACTGTTGCTTTGAATGTTCATTTCATATGCACGGGCCTGTGGTTTACTCCCTATGCACTTGGTGGTTTTGTGTATTCATCCCACAATTATCACAATTAATACACTTGGTTTATTTGCACTGGTGGTGTCCTACTCTCATTTCCTATTCACCTTCACCCTACCCCTCTAACGTAGGCTCACCATTTAACATTCACTCTCCCTGACACTGGTCTGGTTTCTCCGCAGATGTAACTTTACCTGTGATGAGAGGTTCCCTTGCAGGTTGTCAACTCACTTTGACCTACCTCGCATAGTCCCCCTTCACCCATTAGCCAAGACTCCTCACCTGTAGCTGGGACAGAGTTTTTTCTCTCACCCTCCTAAGAGCCACCTGCTGTCCTAATGGTGCTACTGCACGTCATGCTGCCTGGGTAGTTTTAGGACTCTAATAACATTCTAATAAGTTCTCATCATCACCTTAGACACTTTATTAATACATTACTGATCCTTACTGACCCCTCTCACATTTACTGATTACATGGATTCTATCCTGGTATTCCTCTCGGTGTTTTCCAAACTAATGTATACTCCTTTCTCTCTCTCGACTGATAATGTTGACATTTGCATTAATTAAGAACATATTCCCACACTACTACACAACAACTCAAGCCATCCTGCCCTCCCACATATGCCCACTATATATTTTATTAATATGTACACTCCTTAATGGATATTTTTCTTAACTCGTTTTGGTTTCTCTCTTAAAACCCCAACGATCTCCCCTCTGTATGCTTGTGTACACGTTTCTGTGTGTTCTGTCCTCTCCCTTTCTCCCCACGCTGCTCATTTGGAGCTGCTAAACACCCTGGGGGCCTCCCTATAACTGTGACGACGCGATCTCTGACGTCACCGCTAGGATTTCCTCTCGTTTCATTCATTTCAACTTTAGCTTCTATCTCACTCTAGCGGGCCCTCCCGTTCCTAAATTGGATCAGGTTCCTTTCTCTTTCACCCTCTAACATGGGCACGTGCCTCAAATACGATCTTTTTGCGTTCTTTCATTCAATTTCGCTGTTCAGTAATTCGCCGTTTTCCCTATCGCGGCTGGCCAATTCATTTCCGGGCTCTCGCAAACTCCGCGTCTCTTCCGGCCCCCTAGCTGTCCATCAAACGGTCTTTTCCGGTCCCTTCATTGCAACTCCCGCCACGACTACTCCCGCCCCCTCAGGCCTACTATTGGCCCTTGGGGGCCACGCACCTGAGCTCGTTCTTTCGTTCCTTGCACCTAACAGCGCAACACGAAAAAATCGCCGCTCTTTGATATTCTTCACTATCGGTAATTTATAAATTATTTCTTTACTACTGGTACACTCTAAATACGTTTCCCTCGACGACCTTAGGTCTGTTCCTTCATTTAACCTTTTGCAAAGGTAGTTTTCTCCTGTTTTAACCCGTTTTCGCCGTCCTTCAGCTTTGAGAAATCCACGACTCCGCCGTCCACCATCGCTCGCCTCTCGTCCACCGACGCCTCCACAATATTTGATGTAAGTATGCTTTTTGAACATCCTCCCTTCATGGGTATCAGCCGATTTATTAAACTCATAATTTGACCGCGGCTCTAGCCTCGACGCATCGTCCATTCCCCTTTAACCACCTATTCATTTTCATGCTAATTTCGCCATTGACTTTCAATGGCGCTAGCCACAATAGCTGATCCCTTTAAAAATGTCCTCCGCCATTTTGATGCGCCCCCCTTCTCATAGCCAATGTAAACATTTCTACCTATTTAATGACCTACACATAACCTCCATTAATATCCGTTATGAGGAATAATTATCTCCAGGACTGTTGTAGTCATTTAAATTATCCCAACTACTCCATTGACCCTCGTGCATTTAATTAACTTTTTTTATGATGCATCTTCATGTACATGGGTTCATCATGCAAGCTCTGGTTGGCTCCTTTGAATTACCTTAATACCCATATTGGTATACTGTATTGTTGTGTTGCTATCTGGTCCCTCTGCATGATGTATCACTGTGTGTATTGATTTATCATATCCATGCTTATTACACAGCTATTCCCTCTTGACAACATGAGTGGAATTAGGGTTCAGTTATATCAATGCTTTATAACCCCATTATTCGCCGTCCAGCTTAATTATCTACCACCTCTCATGTCCCCACGCCTCAACATGCGTTAGATCACTGCTCTCACTGTCTGGAGCACACTGCGTTTACTGCATCTCTCGTCTACTCCTCCTCTCCCTACTGTTATCACTGCTCTCTAATGCTGGGGGCCTTACGCCCTCCCTCTGCCTCTCTTGTCCCCTTAGGGCCTGAGCTTTTGTTGAACCAAGGCCTCCTATCTAATCCCCCTGCAGGGTTTGTTTACATGTCATTGGGTCATTAAGGCTTCAATACACTCCCCTCCCTCCCGCCAGAAGGCCTTCAATGCACTGCTTTCTACTTGTTGATCTCCCACTAGACTACACACTGGCTACGTTTATGTGTATGTATCATTGTTGATGCCAACACAGGTTTATATTGCCTGTCTGTGTCACTTGAAGAACGTTTAGTCTTGTGTACATTACTGCTTCTCCCCCTCCTCACTTGGGGTGCTGGCACACACACACACACACACACACACACACATTGTATTGATTAGCACACACCATTGCTTCTTCCCCTGATGTCTGGGGATGTTGGCATGTCTCAATACGTTTATTATTGCCTCCTCCCTCCTGTTTAGGGAGGCTGGCGCACCTGACTTTGTAAGAAATACACCTATTTGACTGCTCCTTCCCTCGACTTTAGCTGGTCTGTGCTTCACCTGGTGATGCTTGGAGGGCGCACCAACTCGCCATCGTATTGTCTGCCCCCCTGTCTATCCTAGGTGGGCTCCCTGGCGCGCTTACGCGCGCCAGCTCGCGTTCCGGGTCATCTGGCCCTCTCCCCTCTGTGGGAACCCTGACCCTTAGCTGATTCTAAACCCAACCCGCGTCTCTACGCCTAAACCCAACCAGCCCATTTCTGGCCTGCCCCCCATGGCGACTGCCTGCCCTTAGCTGATCCTAACCCCAACCCGGGTCTGGGATGCCTAAAACACAACCAGGCCGCTTACGCGCGCCAGCTCGCCATCGTGTTGTCTGCCCCTCTGTCTATCCTAGGTGGGCTCCCTGGCGCGCTTACGCGCGCCAGCTCGCGTTCCGGGTCATCTGGCCCTCTCCCCTCTGTGGGAACCCTGACCCTTAGCTGATTCTAAACCCAACCCGCGTCTCTACGCCTAAACCCAACCAGCCCATTTCTGGCCTGCCCCCCATGGCGACTGCCTGCCCTTAGCTGATCCTAACCCCAACCCGGGTCTGGGATGCCTAAAACACAACCAGGCATTCTCCTGGCTTGCATTAGCCCAGCCCAAACCTTACCTCAACCCTCCCTGCAGTTAGAACACCTGGCCTTCGGCCAGTTCTAAACACAACCCCGCCCCCAATGCCTAAACTTAACCAGGCCCCCTTTGGACCCCTTTTGACCTCTGACCTCTACTAATTCCAACCCCTACAGTCTTGGTTATTCCTAAAACTTAACCACCTCCCCTTAACTCTCTTGTCCACTCTAACTTCTCCTTTGAACACTCGTCATGCAACACCTCTCCCCCACACACACACACACACACCCTCTGTATGTCTCTTTCCCACTGAACTTAACACCACTGTTTTTCCATTCCAGATTACCACGGTCCATCCATCCAGGTATATACTGTTGTCCTCCTCCCCCCCATCCCTCTCTCCTCCGCCTTTCCCCCCCCCCCCCCCCCCCCCCCCCCCCCCCCTCTCTCTCTCTCTCTCCTTCTCTCTCTCTCTCTCTCTCAAATCTTTTCCCTAGCTTGCCAAGTATCATTACCAATTTTGGTGGACCACTGGAGGCCACCTGGGAGGCAAGGGATGCGCCCTTGATATTTTTTTTCGCATTTCCTGGGTCGCCCAGGCGGCCTCTGTTGATCTGTAGTCGTAGGACGGCCCGATTTACCTGCTTCCCTCTTTCATTTGGCTAATCGCCTGACGAGTCCCAGCCTTGTACGGACGAAACCGGTCGCGATTCGGGGGCCTTCGCACCTGCTCCGTCTATTCTGGTCGGGATGTACAGGTAATCTCGATCCGGAGCGCGTTGGTTCACATTTTTGGATTGCAAACTTTTTTTGCTCAAGTGATGAGCGCCTCCTACTCTGTGCCTCTCTCTCCCTCTCCCCATCCTGCTCTGCCTCTCTCTCTCTCTCTCTCTCTCTCTCTCTCTTTCTGTTCACTTTCAATCTTGAAAAGAATACTTTTTGGTGTTGACTTTTTTCCCACAGCCACCAGATGGCACTCATGCGCCTCTGCTTTGATAACCTCTCTTCCAGTTTTCCTCCCACTGACGACCTCTACTCTGCGGACAGCCGAGATCTGGTATAGTTAATTTCTCTTTCAGGTAGGCCCCTTCTTAGCTTTTCAGATTAGGTTAGCTACTCGGCCAGGTATGACACCCACTCATTCACTCACTCACTCACACACTCATACACACACACACCCATGCATTAGCCCTCTAGCCCTGGCAGTTCATCTTGTCTTGTTTTTGTCTGGTCTGCCCTCTCACCGTTTTTTCTCCTTATAGTATGTCTCGTACCACCGGCCACGCCCATGGATATCCCCGTCACCCCAATCCAACCCTCACAACCAACCCAGACCCCACAATTGTCACTCCCCTCATTTTCCCCTCCTCTTCCCAACCCTCCCACCCCTCCACCATTATGCCACCTCCAGGCGAGATGGCGGAGCGCGCTGTTGATGCGCCTCTGCTTCCCCTTTATACCTGCCACCCCCACAGAGGCAGCAAACTTAACTGGTCCCTGACACCGGTCAGAAGGACTGTCATACTGGGGGACTCTAACCTCCATCGTCTCCCTCCTATCCCCCTCAGCCATGTACAGGTTGACTGTTACCCGGGAGCCACCCTGGGCCGCGCTGACAACATCCTTAGCAGGATCCTGGTCCCTGTCACCCATGTCAAGCAGCTGGTCTTAGCTTTTGGAATCAAAAACCGATCCCTGACCCTAGATGTGTCCCTTGAGCAAGCACGGGAGTTACTCACGAGAGCCACCAGGACATTCCCCCATGCCTCCATCATTTTCCCCCTGATCAATGCCGATCCTAGCCTACCACAGGATGAACTCAATGTCATCCTGGGCATCAACAATTTTTTGGCCTCACACGCCAACACCATCCCCCTCCTCCCCACGGACTTATTCCACACGGAGGCCAACCACGTCCACTGGTCCTCCCCCACGGCCCGGGCCATGCTGGCACACTGGTCCAAATCCCTTAACCTCACTGGCCCCTCTGACCAAGCCTTGGAACCCAAGAAAGGGTTAATCAACCTCTCCTCCCACTTTAGACCCTCACCTGCCCAAACAGCCCTCCTACTCAAGGGGCTCTCCTTTGTCCCTTCCCTTAACCTTTCCCACTGCAACCAACAATCCCTACGCCTTGATATTGCGGCCTACCACCGTAGGATCAAACTAGCTGCCTTTTTTGAGGACAGAGAGCAGTCGAGCCCCTCCGAACGACCCCGGTTCCTCCCTAGATCGTCCTGGACACCCCGGGACCATCAATTACCGCCTGTTATCCACAGGCTGATCGCAGCGGATCTCCAATCTGCTGACTCCCTCCCCAGAGACCTGGTTGACACTCCCAACCTCACCAGTGACGAAGTAGAGGCCCTTACACTACTATGTCATGATGCACAGCTGGTCTTTAAACCGGCCGATAAGGGATCCGCGGTAGTTGTCATGGACCGTGCTCACTATATTCAAGAGGCAGAGAGACAACTCAATATGCCTGAATATTACCGTGCACTTGACAAGCCCCTTTACACCGCTACAGCGGACAGGATTAATCAGATCTTGGCACGCCTGGTGAGACTGGGCTATCTGGTCCCCAAACAACGGTGGTACCTTATGGGAGAGAGTGAACCTAAACCAAGGCGGTTTTACCTCCTTCCTAAGATCCACAAGGACCCAGCCTCCTGGCCCGTCCCCTTCCTGATCCCCGCGGGTAGACCGATCGTTTCGGACTGCGGTAGCGAAACCTATGGCGTCTCCGGGTACATTGACTCCTTCCTTAACCCCCTGTCCCACTCACACCCCAGTTATGTCAAGGACACGTACGACTTTATAGCCAAAGTCGGAGCAGCCCGACTCAATGACACCGACCTCCTCTTCTCTATGGACGTCGACAGTCTTTATACCAACATTGAGGCCCCTGAAGGCCTACGAGCCGTCCAACAAGCACTCCTGCAGCACCCTCAGGACGGCCGTCCTGACAGATACATCCTGCAACTGCTTGAGATCGCTCTTACCCAGAATGACTTTGAGTTTAATGGCAAATTTTATCTGCAGGTCAAAGGCGTGGCCATGGGCAAAAAGTTTGCCCCCGCCTATGCAGATATTTACATGGCTATGTGGGAGGCTACCGCCCTCCCTAAATGTCCCCTCCAACCCTCCCATTACCTCCGGTACTTAGACGACATCTGGGGGGTCTGGCCCTACCCCAGAGAGGACTTCACCACCTTTGTGAATGTTCTTAACTCCCATCACCCCTCCATCAAGGTCAAGTCGGTTCTCCATGACACCAGTATGGACTTCCTTGACACCACCACCTTTAAAGGCCCTGACTTTCCCACGTCCCACTGCTTAGACGTGAAAGTGTTCTTCAAAGACACTGACACACACGCCCTACTGCACACCGACAGCCACCACCCTAGGCATACGTTCCCCGGGCTGGTCAAATCGCAATTACTGCGGTTCCATAGGATCTGCACACTACGCAGTGACTTCCTCACGGCCTCACACACCCTCTTCCGGGTCCTCCTCCAGAGAGGCTACCCACGAGACCTCCTCCGAAAATCCCTTCGCACCTTTCTGGAGGCCCGGCCACCCAGAAACACCCTGAACCTCCCCCTAGTCACCACCTTCAGCCGCCGCAGCTGGCTACTTAACCAGCGTTTGAAGCGCAACCTCCAAACCCACCTAACAGATTCCAATACCCTGCAGGGTTTGTCCCTCATCTCGGCCTATCGCAAAAACCGCAGCCTTGGTGATTATCTGGTTCACAGCCGCCTACCACCCCTCAACCCCCAGCCCAGACAACCACCCTCTCACTTCCTATCCACCGATATGGTCCCCTGCCCCGTCCTTAACACGTCCCTCTCCGTCCCTCCCCTACCACCCTCCACTCACAACGCAGTTTATTTTATCTCCTGCTCTGCCTGTCATCTGCGTTACGTGGGGGAGACCAATATCTCCTTGCAGGGATGCCTCAACCAACACCTCTACTCCATCAATAATCACCAACATCTGGACACCCACCTTGTCCCTCATTTCCTCAGACATGGGGTGGACTCGTTACGTATATCAGGCCTAGAACACAATCCTAAGTGGACGCCGCAACAGCGCCTCGCATGTGAACGGAAATGGATTTGGAGATTATCCTCAATCTTTCCTAATGGCCTCAACTCCCCCACCCCCACCACGAACCCCCATTAAATACCTCTACACCCCTCTGCACCTCCACCTTGGTGATTTTTCCCCCCCCCAAAACCCCCCCCCCCCCCCCCCCCCCCCCCCCTCATGCTACTTCACTACAGTGATTGATGGCATCACCCAATATATAACCCTTCCTCCTACCTCCCTTCCCCCCTCCCCTCCCTCCCACTAGGACCACCCATCATCACCACAAGTCTTCCAGAACCCTGAGGAGACGCGTGCCTCTCATCCCCACAGAGACGCGTGTCCCCCGGAACGTCTGGGGTCTGTGTTTGCCAAAGGGTCGCTTAGGACCCTCTTGGCTTCACTCCACGTCTGCTGCCTATCCTCTCCTATGGTAAATTCCCCCTCATGCTACTTCACTACAGTGATTGATGGCATCACCCAATATATAACCCTTCCTCTTCCCTCCCTCCCCCCCTCCCCTCCCTCCCACTAGGACCACCCATCATCACCACAAGTCTTCCAGAACCCTGAGGAGACGCGTGCCTCTCATCCCCACAGAGACGCGTGTCCCCCGGAACGTCTGGGGTCTGTGTTTGCCAAAGGGTCGCTTAAGACCCTCTTGGCTTCACTCCACGTCTGCTGCCTATCCTCTCCTATGGTAAATTCCCCCTCATGCTACTTCACTACAGTGATTGATGGCATCACCCAATATATAACCCTTCCTCCTACCTCCCTTCCCCCCTCCCCTCCCTCCCACTAGGACCACCCATCATCACCACAAGTCTTCCAGAACCCTGAGGAGACGCGTGCCTCTCATCCCTACAGAGACGCGTGTCCCCAGAACGCCGCCTCCGGCGGCGTTTGGGGTTTGTGTTTGCCAAGGGGTCGCCGAGGACCCTCTTGGCCTCACTCCACGTCTGCTGCCTATCCTCTCCCATGGCAAATTCCCCCTCATGCTACTTCACTACAGTGATTGATGGCATCACCCAATATATAACCCTTCCTCTTCCCTCCCTCCCCCCCTCCCCTCCCTCCCATTAGGACCACCCGTCATCACCACACACCTTCCAGAACCCTGAGGAGACGCGTGCCTCTCATCCCTACAGAGACGCGTGTCCCCAGAACGCCGCCTCCGGCGGCGTTTGGGGTTTGTGTTTGCCAAGGGGTCGCTGAGGACCCTCTTGGCTTCACTCCACGTACACCATTTACCTCTCCCCATGGTAATACCCTCTGTTTGTCTCTTCATGTTAAATGTTGCTTGTATTAGATCAGGTGTTTTGGTCCCTGCATGGTTATCATGACTGGTTAATAGTGTTAGCCTCCATATTTTAGCTTTAGTCCTGTTCATTGGCATGCCTGGCTGGATTAGGAGGAGTTATCCATGTTGCCTGACCTTTGTCTGCCTCTATTAATTTCCTTTCACCCTCCTGTTTCTCCCTCTCTCCTTCCTCCTTGGTGCCTCTCTGCTCTTCGTGTCAGGCGGCGAGCTACCATAGGGTACTAGGCCTGGGTCCTCTTCGGAGTTCCTGGAGGGGCGTAGCCCCTTTTCTCTCGGTGGGTGATCCGTAGGTTCCTGGAAGTGTACGTGCACTCTACCCCGACCTCTGCTGATCTCCGGATCTTAAATGTCATTGTGAGTGGGTTTCATATTCTCCTCCTTCCTGCCAAAACCTACAGGGCCTCGGTTTTCATGCCATGCGAGGGATGCCAACGGCTCACCCCTCTGGGGCGGGCCGGATTCCTTGGTACGCTTGCACCTCCTCCCTCCACCGCGCCTATAATATAGTGCACACAACTCAGTTTAGGGATTAGGCACGTTCCTTCTATCGGTGCACTGGTCACCCCCGCCGGAGACACGTGGTCAGTATTGTTTAGGCTCCCTCCCTTACCACTACTGTGTTATGGTGTATGCATTTGCAATTATGTGTACATATATAGTTAATCTAGTATGCATGCATATCCCCATAAACACTAATAACTCCACTATGGATAGGGTCACTCCCCTAATAACCAGCATAACTGTAGAATTGCTACTAAGGCCCCAGCTTATCCATTTACACCTCCTTTTGAGCCCCCGGGCCCTTATGGCCCTCTCTCCCCCTCTCATTACTAGATCCCAGGGTTTTAGAAGTGTTGCTGGCCGCATATGGGATTGACTCAACGAGGTAACCGGTGTTTCAGCCATGTAAGTGTAGGGACCACTCCCGCCATTGGCTCTTTCTGCCTTATCCTCGTGACTTGATTGGAGACCCAACGGGTGGGCTTGTCCTCTCTCTACAAGGAACCCAGGTTATATAATCAGGATGATCCCAGCTGACAGTGGTTACTGTGTCCCTACTATCTCTTCTACTGTTAGAGGGCCACCAGGATTAAAACCGTCACTTATAATACTTAATTTAGTACTAATTTACCATCATCATCCCTTTATCAATAGTATTTACACGTTCCCCCTATCGGGAACCAGCCCAGGTTGATATATGTCTAGACGAATCCTAGTTTTCGCCTTTTCTCTCCCTGTGGCCTTTATATCTCCTTAGCTGACCTTAACTCCAGTCGCGGGATCTATCGGCCTCCTGATATAACCTGGCTCCCACCTATAATATGCCCCTATCTCTAGGAGGGCTCCCTCACCCTGGGGAGCCCTTTGCCTGTTGGGCCCTCCTCTCTCGTCCTCGATCTCGGCTTCTCACTAGGGGGCTCCTCTTTCCCTTCTCCTCCTCCTCCTCCTCCTACTCCTCCTCTCCCCGCTCTCTCTTTCTCTCCTCTCATGGAAAAGGAGCCCCACATGACATAACAAATTGAGGGCTGTGAGGCCCCATGGAACCTCACCCCTCTCCCACGTGTCCACAGAGATTGGTGAAGCGTCCCGCCCCACACCTTAGCTGCCGGAGCAGGCCTCCTCTGGTGGTCGGTTACGGGTGTCCACCGCTCTCCCCTCTGTATCCGATTCCGGGGGGTCATATTGTGTGATTTACAGTATGATCAATCCGACAACATGATGATAATTGTAATTAGGATGATGGTTACTGTGTATTGATATCTGTTTGTTGTCTATGTGCACTTAGTCTGATGCTGAACCTCCTGTGGGGAGAGATAGTATTTCCTATCAAGGGTCTCACACCGTCATTGACTGCGTCCGCGCGTCTGGCCTCCTCGTCTGTATTCCTGTCCATGCTAGGAGCTGTCCCTGATGTTCCTCTTGTCATGACGCTCCCTCCGGGGAACAACTTGACAGTGGTTTCCGGGGGTATCGATGAATGGGCTGACCGGGACCACATTGTGGGGAACCTCTCAGGGTGGTGTTGGCGGGTCTATGGAAACAGGTTGGTTCTGTCATCGGAAGGTCTATCATTGGTAGTTTCTCTGGTCTTGACTGGTCTGATTGGGCATTCACAATTTGTTACACTCCTCTGCTCCCTTTTACCATAGATGGACCCTGAGTTGTGTTGCACGGCGTTCTCTCGCTCTACCCCCGGTTGAGATTGACTCTGTACTTCTCCTGGGGCTGAGCGGCCCTGATGAGGCCTCCCGGCCACTTCGGAGGGCATGCCATGTCTACAGTTTATCCATATTTACAGTGAGTTTAGCTCATTTCCCTTCCTCTTGGATATTTAGCTTTATCTGTCTTCTCTCTTAATGTTATCAGAGCAAGGACTCTCTCCGGTCCAGCACTGTTAGCCCATCCCTAGCATTGTATTGTTTCGGTAATCCCACTTTGAGACATAAGGCCCTTCATGTATTCTTGCATTTCACTGTTAGCCTAGCCAGGACTCCCTCCAGTTTAGCACTGTATAACCAGTCCTTTGTATTGTATTGTCTCAGCAGTTCCTCTTGCCTCCCATATAAGTATCACGCTATTGTCATAGCTAAGACCCCCTCCAGTTTAGCACTGTACAGCCAGCCCCTTGTACTATCCCCATAGTTCCACTGGCCCTCCTTATCCCCTGTGTTATCCTAGGACAATCCCCCTGACCCTCACCCTGTTTTTTTTCCCTCCCTGCGCTGCGCCTCCTGCTCTCCCAGGCAGTTTTCGGCTTTGAGAGGAGGCGACATGCTGTGAGACAGTCCTCTAGATCACCCTCCAGAGCACCCTTCTCCCTCCTGCCTCCCCGCTGTGATGCCCCACCCAGCCCGCCCCCACAGAGCTGCTGACAAGACAGCTGAGATGGCTGTGCGACCGGATTGACCTGTGACCCGCACCCCTCGTCTGCTGCGATGCCTGCTCCACACCACATACTGGCTTTAGTCACCCCATCACAGACATTCTAGTTGCCACGGGACTATGGAAACCCCCACAAAACCCCCCCAAAACACCCCCCCCCCCCCCCCCCCCCCCCCCCCCCCCCCCCCCCCCCCTGCATGTCCCTGGGGTCATCACTGTTTTAACTGCTACACTATGTGCTGTTAGCCCACTACATTATCGCTTTGAATGTCTATTTCAAACTGCACGTATTGGTGATTCACCTCATGCACATGTAGTGTTATGCTATCCCATCACATTTCCCCAGTCCACAATATGCCTGTAAACCTGTTGCACTGTTGCTTTGAATGTTCATTTCATATGCACGGGCCTGTGGTTTACTCCCTATGCACTTGGTGGTTTTGTGTATTCATCCCACAATTATCACAATTAATACACTTGGTTTATTTGCACTGGTGGTGTCCTACTCTCATTTCCTATTCACCTTCACCCTACCCCTCTAACGTAGGCTCACCATTTAACATTCACTCTCCCTGACACTGGTCTGGTTTCTCCGCAGATGTAACTTTACCTGTGATGAGAGGTTCCCTTGCAGGTTGTCAACTCACTTTGACCTACCTCGCATAGTCCCCCTTCACCCATTAGCCAAGACTCCTCACCTGTAGCTGGGACAGAGTTTTTTCTCTCACCCTCCTAAGAGCCACCTGCTGTCCTAATGGTGCTACTGCACGTCATGCTGCCTGGGTAGTTTTAGGACTCTAATAACATTCTAATAAGTTCTCATCATCACCTTAGACACTTTATTAATACATTACTGATCCTTACTGACCCCTCTCACATTTACTGATTACATGGATTCTATCCTGGTATTCCTCTCGGTGTTTTCCAAACTAATGTATACTCCTTTCTCTCTCTCGACTGATAATGTTGACATTTGCATTAATTAAGAACATATTCCCACACTACTACACAACAACTCAAGCCATCCTGCCCTCCCACATATGCCCACTATATATTTTATTAATATGTACACTCCTTAATGGATATTTTTCTTAACTCGTTTTGGTTTCTCTCTTAAAACCCCAACGATCTCCCCTCTGTATGCTTGTGTACACGTTTCTGTGTGTTCTGTCCTCTCCCTTTCTCCCCACGCTGCTCATTTGGAGCTGCTAAACACCCTGGGGGCCTCCCTATAACTGTGACGACGCGATCTCTGACGTCACCGCTAGGATTTCCTCTCGTTTCATTCATTTCAACTTTAGCTTCTATCTCACTCTAGCGGGCCCTCCCGTTCCTAAATTGGATCAGGTTCCTTTCTCTTTCACCCTCTAACATGGGCACGTGCCTCAAATACGATCTTTTTGCGTTCTTTCATTCAATTTCGCTGTTCAGTAATTCGCCGTTTTCCCTATCGCGGCTGGCCAATTCATTTCCGGGCTCTCGCAAACTCCGCGTCTCTTCCGGCCCCCTAGCTGTCCATCAAACGGTCTTTTCCGGTCCCTTCATTGCAACTCCCGCCACGACTACTCCCGCCCCCTCAGGCCTACTATTGGCCCTTGGGGGCCACGCACCTGAGCTCGTTCTTTCGTTCCTTGCACCTAACAGCGCAACACGAAAAAATCGCCGCTCTTTGATATTCTTCACTATCGGTAATTTATAAATTATTTCTTTACTACTGGTACACTCTAAATACGTTTCCCTCGACGACCTTAGGTCTGTTCCTTCATTTAACCTTTTGCAAAGGTAGTTTTCTCCTGTTTTAACCCGTTTTCGCCGTCCTTCAGCTTTGAGAAATCCACGACTCCGCCGTCCACCATCGCTCGCCTCTCGTCCACCGACGCCTCCACAATATTTGATGTAAGTATGCTTTTTGAACATCCTCCCTTCATGGGTATCAGCCGATTTATTAAACTCATAATTTGACCGCGGCTCTAGCCTCGACGCATCGTCCATTCCCCTTTAACCACCTATTCATTTTCATGCTAATTTCGCCATTGACTTTCAATGGCGCTAGCCACAATAGCTGATCCCTTTAAAAATGTCCTCCGCCATTTTGATGCGCCCCCCTTCTCATAGCCAATGTAAACATTTCTACCTATTTAATGACCTACACATAACCTCCATTAATATCCGTTATGAGGAATAATTATCTCCAGGACTGTTGTAGTCATTTAAATTATCCCAACTACTCCATTGACCCTCGTGCATTTAATTAACTTTTTTTATGATGCATCTTCATGTACATGGGTTCATCATGCAAGCTCTGGTTGGCTCCTTTGAATTACCTTAATACCCATATTGGTATACTGTATTGTTGTGTTGCTATCTGGTCCCTCTGCATGATGTATCACTGTGTGTATTGATTTATCATATCCATGCTTATTACACAGCTATTCCCTCTTGACAACATGAGTGGAATTAGGGTTCAGTTATATCAATGCTTTATAACCCCATTATTCGCCGTCCAGCTTAATTATCTACCACCTCTCATGTCCCCACGCCTCAACATGCGTTAGATCACTGCTCTCACTGTCTGGAGCACACTGCGTTTACTGCATCTCTCGTCTACTCCTCCTCTCCCTACTGTTATCACTGCTCTCTAATGCTGGGGGCCTTACGCCCTCCCTCTGCCTCTCTTGTCCCCTTAGGGCCTGAGCTTTTGTTGAACCAAGGCCTCCTATCTAATCCCCCTGCAGGGTTTGTTTACATGTCATTGGGTCATTAAGGCTTCAATACACTCCCCTCCCTCCCGCCAGAAGGCCTTCAATGCACTGCTTTCTACTTGTTGATCTCCCACTAGACTACACACTGGCTACGTTTATGTGTATGTATCATTGTTGATGCCAACACAGGTTTATATTGCCTGTCTGTGTCACTTGAAGAACGTTTAGTCTTGTGTACATTACTGCTTCTCCCCCTCCTCACTTGGGGTGCTGGCACACACACACACACACACACACACATTGTATTGATTAGCACACACCATTGCTTCTTCCCCTGATGTCTGGGGATGTTGGCATGTCTCAATACGTTTATTATTGCCTCCTCCCTCCTGTTTAGGGAGGCTGGCGCACCTGACTTTGTAAGAAATACACCTATTTGACTGCTCCTTCCCTCGACTTTAGCTGGTCTGTGCTTCACCTGGTGATGCTTGGAGGGCGCACCAACTCGCCATCGTATTGTCTGCCCCCCTGTCTATCCTAGGTGGGCTCCCTGGCGCGCTTACGCGCGCCAGCTCGCGTTCCGGGTCATCTGGCCCTCTCCCCTCTGTGGGAACCCTGACCCTTAGCTGATTCTAAACCCAACCCGCGTCTCTACGCCTAAACCCAACCAGCCCATTTCTGGCCTGCCCCCCATGGCGACTGCCTGCCCTTAGCTGATCCTAACCCCAACCCGGGTCTGGGATGCCTAAAACACAACCAGGCCGCTTACGCGCGCCAGCTCGCCATCGTATTGTCTGCCCCTCTGTCTATCCTAGGTGGGCTCCCTGGCGCGCTTACGCGCGCCAGCTCGCGTTCCGGGTCATCTGGCCCTCTCCCCTCTGTGGGAACCCTGACCCTTAGCTGATTCTAAACCCAACCCGCGTCTCTACGCCTAAACCCAACCAGCCCATTTCTGGCCTGCCCCCCATGGCGACTGCCTGCCCTTAGCTGATCCTAACCCCAACCCGGGCCTGGGATGCCTAAAACACAACCAGGCATCCTCCTGGCTTGCATTGGCCCAGCCCAAACCTTACCTCAACCCTCCCTGCAGTTAGAACACCTGGCCTTCGGCCAGTTCTAAACACAACCCCGCCCCCAATGCCTAAACTTAACCAGGCCCCCTTTGGACCCCTTTTGACCTCTGACCTCTACTAATTCCAACCCCTACAGTCTTGGTTATTCCTAAAACTTAACCACCTCCCCTTAACTCTCTTGTCCACTCTAACTTCTCCTTTGAACACTCGTCATGCAACACCTCTCCCCCACACACACACACACACACCCTCTGTATGTCTCTTTCCCACTGAACTTAACACCACTGTTTTTCCATTCCAGATTACCACGGTCCATCCATCCAGGTATATACTGTTGTCCTCCTCCCCCCCATCCCTCTCTCCTCCGCCTTTCCCCCCCCCCCCCCCCCCCCCCCCCCCCCCCCCTCTCTCTCTCTCTCTCCTTCTCTCTCTCTCTCTCTCTCAAATCTTTTCCCTAGCTTGCCAAGTATCATTACCAATTTTGGTGGACCACTGGAGGCCACCTGGGAGGCAAGGGATGCGCCCTTGATAATTTTTTTTCGCATTTCCTGGGTCGCCCAGGCGGCCTCTGTTGATCTGTAGTCGTAGGACGGCCCGATTTACCTGCTTCCCTCTTTCATTTGGCTAATCGCCTGACGAGTCCCAGCCTTGTACGGACGAAACCGGTCGCGATTCGGGGGCCTTCGCACCTGCTCCGTCTATTCTGGTCGGGATGTACAGGTAATCTCGATCCGGAGCGCGTCGGTTCACATTTTTGGATTGCAAACTTTTTTTGCTCAAGTGATGAGCGCCTCCTACTCTGTGCCTCTCTCTCCCTCTCCCCATCCTGCTCTGCCTCTCTCTCTCTCTCTCTCTCTCTCTCTCTTTCTGTTCACTTTCAATTTTGAAAAAAATGCTTCTTGGTGTTGACTTTTTTTTCCCACAGCCACCAGATGACGCTCATGCGCCTCTGCTTTGATAACCTCTCTTCCAGTTTTCCTCCCACTGATGACCTCTACTCTGCGGACAGCCGAGATCTGGTATAGTTAATTTCTCTTTCAGGTAGGCCCCTTCTTAGCTTTTCAGATTAGGTTAGCTACTCGGCCAGGTATGACACCCACTCATTCACTCACTCACTCACTCACACACACACACATCCAACAGTAGTTTTTCAGTCCTTGACTCCGGTTCTCTGCTGCTGCTTAGTAGTCCATTTTGTTTATATCACTCCTCTTGTCTTGTCTTTTCTTTCCCCTCCCTCTCCCCCTCCCTTCCCATAATAGCATGTCCCCCCCTCGCCGACCGCGCCTTGCCCCCCCGAGCACTTACTGCCCCTACGGGCTCACTCCCCCTCCTCCTCCTCCCCCCTCCTCCACTCATTATGTCCCCTACCCGGCTACGGGTGCCCGCTGGGTCTATATAACCCCGGACCCCTACCAGGGCTTCCCCTACCCACCACACTTTTATGGTGGTCCCCCTGGCCCAACCCCTCCTCCTCCTCCTCCCCCTTATTATCATACACCCTGGTATCCCTACCAACACCAGCATCCCCTTTATCTCCCTTCCCACCATACCCCTGGGAACCTTAGGACCCTTACCGCCAACCCCACCTCTCTGGTTTCACAGCCCTCTGTTCCCCCGTGGGCTAGTCCCACCCCCATACTACCTCCCCTTGGCCCTCACCGCAGGGGAGGCAAACACAGGACCCCAGCCCGAAAGCGCTATAGACAACGCTCAGCTGCCCTGCGCTCTTCTATCAACCCCAGACCCGTCCCGGGCCCTGCCCCCATCCCAGCTCTACTGCCCTTGGCACCCCCATCCACCACCTTTGCCACCCCACGCGCACCAGTGAGGCGTCCCAGTTCTAGTACGGCTGGGCACCTTATTACACCTTCTGGGGCCAAAAGGAATCAGGCTCACGCTACCACTCCCCCCATAACCCCTAGCCTACCCAAAACCCCCTCTCCCTCCCTGCCCCGGCCTACCACCTCTACAACCCAAGCTCTGGTCCATTCGACACCCTTAGTCTTGGATTTGAGCCCTTTCCGGACACTTAAGGCTGCCACGTGCCTTTCAGCACGGCCCCCACCACCACTCCCCACTAGACCGCACGGTCAGCCCAACGTTGCTGCACCGGAGGACGCCATCACAGCCCTCTCATCCCCGTCTGTTGCCGACGATGAGGCCTTATCCGACCACGGAGGCAGCTGTGACTCGCTCCCTCTGTCCCCCCTCCCTTCCCACGCGGCCCCCCCCAACTCACCTCGGGGGTACGTAGATGTTGAATCCCACTCCCCCCTCTCTTTCCTCCCCTCCACATCTGCAGCACGCACCCAGGCTCCGCGTCCTGTCCCAGCTTACACCCGCCATGACCATGGTGGCAAAAAGCATCTTTGGACCCTGACCCCCATTAGAGGCACTGTGGTTGTGGGTGACTCAAATCTCCACCGTCTCCCCCACGTCCTGCGGGACTCTGTCCAAGTTGATTGTTACCCTGGGGCTAAACTATGTCATGCTATTGACATCCTGAGGAACATCAAAACCCCGGTCCTAAACGTGACCAAGGTCATTTTATCTTTTGGCCTGAACGACAGAACCACACCCCTTAATGTCTCCTCCCGTCAGGCTCGAACCCTGTTCACCAAGGCTGCTACGACCTTCCCCTTTGCCTCCATATTTGTCCCTCTAATCAACACTAGCCCCCGCCTGCCCCAATCAGAGCGAGACACTGTGTGGGCCTTAAACAACTTCCTTGCCACCCATATGCCCATTATCCCCTTACTCCCTACCCATCTCTTCCACACCGGTCCAGATCGTATCCACTGGACCGCACCCACTGCCCAGGCCATGCTGGAGCACTGGTCTAGCTTCCTGGACTAGTTTCCCATCCCTCACACAGCCCTTGTGCTTCCCCTTATCTGTCTCCTAAATAACCCCCCATCACGTCTGTGATGCTGTCTCACTCCACTACCACCCCCTGCATCCAGCCCCTACCAACCCCCTCATGCTACTTCACTACAGTGATTGATGGCATCACCCAATATATAACCCTTCCTCCTACCTCCCTTCCCCCCTCCCCTCCCTCCCACTAGGACCACCCATCATCACCACAAGTCTTCCAGAACCCTGAGGAGACGCGTGCCTCTCATCCCTACAGAGACGCGTGTCCCCCGGAACGTCTGGGGTCTGTGTTTGCCAAAGGGTCGCTTAGGACCCTCTTGGCTTCACTCCACGTCTGCTGCCTATCCTCTCCTATGGTAAATTCCCCCTCATGCTACTTCACTACAGTGATTGATGGCATCACCCAATATATAACCCTTCCTCCTACCTCCCTTCCCCCCTCCCCTCCCTCCCACTAGGACCACCCATCATCACCACAAGTCTTCCAGAACCCTGAGGAGACGCGTGCCTCTCATCCCTACAGAGACGCGTCCCCCCAGAACGCCGCCTCCGGCGGCGTTTGGGGTTTGTGTTTGCCAAGGGGTCGCCGAGGACCCTCTTGGCTTCACTCCACGTCTGCTGCCTATCCTCTCCCATGGTAATTCCCCCTCATGCTACTTCACTACAGTGATTGATGGCATCACCCAATATATAACCCTTCCTCTTCCCTCCCTCCCCCCCTCCCCTCCCTCCCATTAGGACCACCCGTCATCACCACACACCTTCCAGAACCCTGAGGAGACGCGTGCCTCTCATCCCTACAGAGACGCGTGTCCCCAGAACGCCGCCTCCGGCGGCGTTTGGGGTTTGTGTTTGCCAAGGGGTCGCTGAGGACCCTCTTGGCTTCACTCCACGTACACCATTTACCTCTCCCCATGGTAATACCCTCTGTTTGTCTCTTCATGTTAAATGTTGCTTGTATTAGATCAGGTGTTTTGGTCCCTGCATGGTTATCATGACTGGTTAATAGTGTTAGCCTCCATATTTTAGCTTTAGTCCTGTTCATTGGCATGCCTGGCTGGATTAGGAGGAGTTATCCATGTTGCCTGACCTTTGTCTGCCTCTATTAATTTCCTTTCACCCTCCTGTTTCTCCCTCTCTCCTTCCTCCTTGGTGCCTCTCTGCTCTTCGTGTCAGGCGGCGAGCTACCATAGGGTACTAGGCCTGGGTCCTCTTCGGAGTTCCTGGAGGGGCGTAGCCCCTTTTCTCTCGGTGGGTGATCCGTAGGTTCCTGGAAGTGTACGTGCACTCTACCCCGACCTCTGCTGATCTCCGGATCTTAAATGTCATTGTGAGTGGGTTTCATATTCTCCTCTAACCCTAACCCTAACCCTAACCCTAACCCTAACCCTAACCCTAACCCTAACCCAACTTACCATGACCAGCCATTTATATAGAGCCCAAACAGTATCATTGCACGGTGGCCGGGGGTGGGCATTTGTATGTCTCGTATCGTGGGTGTGCATGTATATGTCAAGTAGCACGTCATGAAATGAACCCCTATGAATTGACTCACCCCTGGTCACTTTTATTGTAGGAGGTCATTTGGTCATAGCTGTATATATGGTGGAGGAGATCTCCTCTGACCCGATATCCATATACTGGTCTCAATGGGGATACCTGGCGCAGAGCTCTGTTAAGGGATGGCATCACACACACACACACACAATTGACCAAATCGGTTATTAGGATGACATTTTGCAAGGCTTCTTGTTGTAGTCTCCTCGGCACACCTGAATACGGCCGGACAGGTCGACATCCATCCACATCACCAAGCTCAAGCTCAACTCTGACTCTGACTAATATTATGTGTCCTCGTGTATGTTACGTAGATATGATTTGTATTGTTTCTGTCGTTTACGTTCACATTTATGCATTGAGCAGACTCTTTTATCCAAAGCCACTTCCAGGAGAGCGCTTTACAGAAGAGCATGGGTCACTGGTCATAACAGCGAGGTAGTCCCAAACATTGCAAGCAGCCAATCTCAATGGGGATACCTGGCGCAGAGCTCTTTTTTTATCCATAGAAAATCTCTTGATTGTAGTATTTGACGAGTCGTCAACGCTTTTAATTCAATGAATGAACGTGTTTACTTGCAGGGTGAAAATTCTGTTCTGGCTACAGTGGATACGGAAAACATGAGGTATACGTTTTCAGTCATGTTAACTAGGCTTTGAGTAATTGTTTCCAGTGATCATTATTTAATTTCCAAAATTGGAAACTGCATGTATAGACAAGACTAGATCAGATGTGTTTCAAACTTGTTCACCGACTGATTGTGCAATGCTTGATAGATTAATATTCCTGACACTCCTATTAACTATCATTCATATTTTTCACTTACACGCAGGACGACAGCGGATGCTGACCATTTGAGATACACCACGACAGCTAAAGAAAACACCAGCAACCTTGCGCACCGGCGCAGTCAGTTTAACGGAGTTAAAGAATTTCTCTGTGACGAGGACGTACACATCTCTGTTCATCCAACTCGGGTGACGGCATACGAACAAGATACCTTTCTGGAGTACAGATTTGATATTGATGGTGTGGTGCTAGAGCTCCAGGACCTGGCGGCCATCAAAATGCCATTAAACTATGTCTCTTTTGATAAACCGACAAAGCACAACTTGAAGCCAGCATTTCATCTGCTAAAAAAGCACGTCAGCAACAACCATGTCTACTCTGATAAGGGTTTTGCATGCCTTATGCATTGCAAAGGGATTAAACTGGCTGAATCCCAGGTAATTCTCAGTAATCATTTAATCATGTGTCTTTCTTGTGCTCAATGGTGCATTCTCTCTCGCCCAACTTTTTTTTTTTACTTGTATGTTTGTGTGTGGTAGTTTTAAAAGCTATTACGCCCATTAGGAACTGTATGTTATTTAGCAACAGCTGAATTTGCAGGCCGGGTGACTTCATGTTCTTGTTTCATGTTCTGAACACCTCACAGGGATGGAGCTTGACCGTCGCTTTGATACCCGCTGAAAGAGATGGACGTGACTGGATGAAGTATCAGCAGGGCATGGACACCGAAACTCTGAAGTACTTTGTTGAAGTGCATACACAACTTACCGTGTTGTTAGAACACCTTTCAGTAGACGACATGTCGCGACCCACGGTGCGGAAAAACACAATGTACGACCTGTCCAGGGTCAATGTCCTTGAACCGGACCAGGGATTTTATTTGACATTGATAGACAATGCTCTAGCCAACACAGCGAAGAACAATTCATTGAGGACCATTGTGATTTTGACCAAGTTTGGACAGAAACAAAGGTCTGACCTGAATCTTTGCCAGCTGTGTGAAGTCGCCAGGGTGAAAAGCGTTAGCATCCACACTGCTTGTGACATCCAGTCCAAGTGTGGAGATTATCATCATTTTTGGTCAAAGTACGCACTGCAAAAGCTTGTAGGATTAAAGGGCAGTGTGTTCGCTGCCCTGTCCATGAGGGAAGCTGTGAACTTTCAGAGCAATCTGGATGGTAAAAAAATGGACATCAGCAAGCCCCTCCAACAAATTGTCGTTTCTCCAGAACAACTGACATTCATACAGCTCTACGCAGACACTCCGCACAACAGAACACGCACATACTACTCTCATCCTGTTTCGGGGGAGATTGTTTGCTGCGGGCTTATGCACCACATGACAGCGAGGGCCATGTCAAACCGCAGCAGGGACTATTTACTTCACATGAGAGAGCACACCAGAAAGTTGCAAACGTGTGTTGCCGCCAGGGTCGAAGTTGTCACGCTATGTGCAGCAAACCAGATGTGCCGCGCACTCAGTGGGAGAGACTTTTTTGATGTTCCAAAGCTGCGCGCCCTCATTGAACAGGAGCCTATGCTACTGCCTTTTGAGGAGTGTGGAGCGCCAGGAGGCAACACCTTCACCAGTTTACTGCGGGAACTGCCAACTCACCTCTGTGACACGCTACAGGCAGCCCTTGACGCAGGCCGAGGCACCGGCCGATTCACAGAGTCCTGGACTGCTTTCCAGGCCGAGATTGCTTTGGAAGTCTTCTTTTGGGGAAGGCCCTCCAGCAAGTATGACTCGGTTCTTGCGGCTAACCTGGGGCCGGCCACTGACAAGGAAAGAAGCTTAACCTGGGAAAGGGGAATCTTGGGCTTAGCTCCCGTCAACTCTGCCACTTTGGAAGACACTCCCCCTCCGCTTTTGTACTGGACCAAAGATGAAAAGCAGAAGGCCAGAATTCAAAGAGTATTTGCGTTTGCGGACTACGTGGAGGCAGCTTTTCCCGTCGTAGGCAAACGCCTGTTAAGAGTCGTCCTTTCAGATCTGCTGGAAAACAACAACTTGTCCCTTGAAGCATTCACCAAAAACGAACCACCCAGTTTCGGCCGTTGCACTGGCACACTCAGCACTGGTCAGCTCGTGGAACAGCTGTTAAAAGTCAAAATGTTTGCATACCCATACACGTATGGAAGGGCGGCCGCTCTCCTGGAGGCAGCTGGTAAGCCAGTAAGAGACATCTTAGATTCTGCTTTGACTTCCCTGGCTATCACTTTTTTCCCTGCCATCAAACTGCACGACGAGACGCGCAATGCAAAGGTGAGTTGGAACAAACGGGACTACTGGAACGTGCTCGCCCCCCTGCAGAACCCGACGCCACAAGCCAAAGCAGCTCTTTTTGAAGCAGACGTTGTGGTCGAACTGATTTCCAGAGGGCTGACTTTCGAAAAGAATTTGGCCGCCGCCAAAGAGAACGGAATGCCATGGATGCTAGCCGTGCTGGAGCGTCTGGATGGAGAGAGACGGAATCTGAGTAGGCCACAACTGGTTACTGTCTGCACTTTCCTCAGTTGTATAGCCTTGCTGCAGCAGGGTGTTTACGTGGACTACAACAGCTTGTCAAGGCTCGAAATGGCGCTCCCCGTCACACAAGCCAGGCTCAGACTTTTGCAGATACAAAGCAAGAACATTTTACCGGCTGTAAGTAAACTGACGATATATCGCCTAGACCACGAAATACCCTTTAAAATAACGCCTCTGCAAGTGGGGTTGCGTCAGGTAAAGCCTGATGCCTGGCACGAACAACAACAACAACATCAACAACAGGAAGAAGACTTTGAAGACCTGCTGCACGATGACAATGAGCAACAACAGACAGTAACCCACACGCCCAGTCTGGCCTTACCAGCTGGGTATAAAATGCGTTGGTCTTCACAAGAACTTGACCTTGCACACCAAGCAATTCAGGCACATGGAGGGAGTGCATCAATGCAGGCATACAAGCTCTACGTCGACCTTTGTATCAATGCCAGAACACCCACACGCACTCATGATGCCTTTAAAAAGAAAGGGGTCACTTTTCGGCTTCAAACTCTTTAAAATGGGTGATGTTGTGTGTATATCCTGTGAATTTTGTTTGTTTTTTTTGTTGTTTTTTTTTTTATAAAAAATGTTAAAGAAGTGAATATGGACATGTTTTTGTCTTAAATTCTTTAATCCCTTGTTCACTCGTGTTTCAGGGAGTTTGTTCTTCCCCGCGCATCCCCCGAGCAGGTGCTCTCTCAGCCCGGTTTCAAGGTTGCTTCTGAAATGGAGAGATAACAACACAAAATACAGCCTGTTTCCCACACCCTGTGTGAGACACAATGTTTTAAGCCTGAGCACAGTTCTAAGTTCATAAGACATACATATAATAAGCACAATACATAACTTTATCTTGTTTCTTTCACTTCACAAAAGCTGTTCTTTCTTTTAAAAGTTAAGTTTAAGACCTCTATTGTTTCAGATTCTCCATTTTACCAAATCACACCTCTTTTCATCAAAGATATGATAAACCCAATTTTCACTATGCCAAACCAGAATCTGTATGCTTCTTAAATGAAATATAGACCAATTAACGTTCTTAATGTGGCTATTAACCAAACAAATTTCCCAACTGTATTTTCTACACAGGTCAGATAGGTAGAACTTCATAACTCGCTCTGCTGCTGTTCAAAACGAGTCATTTAGCTCAAACCATCATAACCACAATTCATCAGACTTCATGAGTCTTCCCAAATTATTTCTGAACTGAGTGTTATAATAACCCTCTTCGTGCACAAACACCATTTATTAATACAACATTATCACAGCCTAACTGTTTATCCCATAGACCTTCAAAGTACATTGATCATTTCCTCTTCACTACGTCAATGTTTTGTAACCTATCATCTCTTCACATGGGAGAATGAAAGAACCCTGGTACGGCTTCGCTCCTGAGTGGACACGCTGGTGACGGAGGGACATTGCCACGTTGCCGTGGCCTTTGCCTGGCCGAGGTGCCCAATTGGGGGACAAACACCACAAAACGCATACCCACGGAAAGCTGGAGGCCTGCCGAATGCAGGGAGATCGCCCGCGTGCGACGGTCAGACTCGTAGCCCGCACAAGGGCTTCACCAGAGGCCAAAGGCCAGACCTTTGACCTCATGCATGCAGACTGTCGTAGTGGCTTTTTTTGTCCACCAGGTGGAGCAAGGTCTCGAAACCCTGTGACGTCCGTGCACTGTGAAGTTTGCTGGGCGGTGTCAAAGCGCCTCGGCCAATGGGCTAGCTAGGGATATGTAAACGAGTGCCATTCAAATGAGTGTCAAGCTCGTTGGCAAGCGCTTACCTAACCCTAACCCTAACCCTAACCCTAACCCTAACCCTAACCCTATAGCCAAAATAGTCATCTTAGATAACCACCAGTACATTTTTGAAGCAAACAGGCAGTTAAACAACATCAGACATTATAAAATCATACCGGATAGCATACAACCACAGACACAGGTGAGACTTAGGACTATCATCAAATCACTTTATGACAGACGCTACATTACAGCTAAGCAACGGGACTACCTATACGGACCGGACACCCCACGACAAAGACTCTTTTACTTACTTCCCAAGATCCACAAAGAACCGGACACCTGGACCATTCCCTTTGAAGTTCCTCCTGGCAGACCCATAGTATCCGATTGCAACAGCGAGTCCTATAACATCTCGGAATACATCGACTACTACATCAACCCCTTATCCACCCAGCACCCCAGCTATCTTAAAGACACATATCACTTTTTAGAAAAGCTCAAGCCCATAGCCGTTCCCTCCCACACACACATCTTTACCATCGATGTTGACAGCCTGTACACCAACATTAACACCACAATGGGTGTGCAGGCTGTCAAATCCCTATTTCATAAGCACCCAGATAACAATAGACCGGATCAGGACATTTTACAGTTATTACAAATTAGCTTAGATAATAACGATTTTTTATTTAACAATAAACATTATCTGCAGACGATGGGAACGGCTATGGGCAAAAAGTTTGCCCCCGCATATGCCAACATTTACATGGCTGAGTGGGAGAGAGAAGCGCTGTCAAAGTGTCCACTGCAACCATCATTCTACTTCAGGTTTTTAGACGATATCATAGGGGCATGGCCACACGACATCAAACATTTCACGGAATTCATACACATACTTAACTCACACCATCCATCCATCACGGTGAAGTACATCATTGACCCACAACAGATTCACTTTCTGGACACTACAGTTTACTTTCACACGATAAACGCAACACATAAGACACTTCAGACACGAGTATATTTCAAACCCACAGACACACACGCACTATTACATAAACATAGCTATCACCCCAAGCACACATTTAAAGGTATCGTCAAATCACAGATCATCCGGTTTCATAGAATATCGTCTCACAAAGACGATTTACACATAGCCATTCAAACACTCTTTCACTCACTCAGACAAAGGGGATATTCCAAGAGGTTTCTGCGCACTATTAAAAATGACACTTTGGCAGCTCTCTCTCCCACTCGGCCCACACACACACCCAACACTACAAACAACGATACACACACAACCAACACACACACATCACACACACCTCAGACATTCCTAATACAAGCAACAGTACATACACAACCTGCAGCAGAGCCCCTCCCCCTCCTATCCCCCTTCCCCCCAAATCCTCTCCCTTACCCTACACCGGGTTTGCATCCTGTATCCTCCCCCAACCCCCCTCCTAACCCTAAACCTTCCCAGGGCCCTGCTACAGTACCCCACCCAACACCCCGCTACTACCCCATCTTTAATTCCACCCGTAGTCATAGTCACCAACCCCACCCTCCCCTTAGCCCCACTCCTCCCCCTCCCAAAACTATACCCAGCCTGGTCCCCTACCCTAACCACAACCCCTCGGATCCCGCGCCTAACCCCAACCCTCCCCGCAACCCCACCCCCCCTCCTTTTAATTCCACGGGTAGACCCAACCTGACTTTTAACCCTAACCACAACCCCTCGGATCCCGCGCCTAACCCCAACCCTCCCCGCAACCCCACCCCCCCTCCTTTTAATTTCACGGGTAGACCCAACCTGACTTTTAACCCTAACCCCAACCTTCCCGACCCCACGCCCAACCTCAACTCCCCCTTTAACACCTCCGCGGACCCGCCCTTTAACCCCATCCCGGAATCACCCCCCCCCTTTAACCCTACCTTTCCTCCCACTTCCCCGGCTACCTCACACACAACCGGCACTGGCCCAGATCCACCTAAAATCATAATTCCCTTAGTCACGACATTCTCACATAGAACACGCCCACTACAACATACATTCAAACACAATTTCACCACAGCTCAACACACATACCCCCCACTTAAACCATATAGGATCATCTCCGCATATAGAAAAAATAAAAGTCTTAAGGATATCCTCATACACACTAAATTCAGCAATATGCCCCCTCCAATAACCAAACCTCACACATTGCACTACAAAAACAGGAAATTTATTACAAACCCCCATAGCCACACATCGGCTCCAGTCCCGGACAGCCTCACCCTACAAACCTCCAATGTGGTTTACATCATCACCTGCACCCTCTGCCATAAACACTATGTAGGAGAAACCGGAGCCTCAATAGACACTAGGCTGAAACAACACCTCAACAACATCTCTCGGGCACACCTACAAACAACACTGGTCACACACTTCCAGGAGCACCCCGTCACTCACCTCATCATATCTGGTGTGGAGTCGGGGCCCGGGTGGTCCAGTGGACAGCGGAAGCATGCCGAAAGAAAATGGATCACACAGTTGAACACAATTACACCCCTGGGACTGAATGAGAAAACATAACATTCTTATTTTTCACACAGGACCAGTTTAATTTAATAAATAAAGTGTATACATATTTTTTCATGGCAATTCTGTTGATGTATACTTCCTTCTGGTACTGACTACACAACACCCACACACACACACACACAGATCAGGTCCATACACAACACATAGGTCTACACCCTCACACAGAGGCTCAAATAAACACACACACATAGTTTACCTTTTTACTTATTCACATACAGCTTTACATAGACACATAGACTGACACATTAGAAAACACTGCAACAACACTTACCTTGATCTCCATCTTCAGCACCGTCCACTTATTCATCGCCACACAGCACCTGTAAAATACACCCACACATATTTACCTGCACACACATAGATCTACACACTAAAAAAGTAATTTCAACAACACTTACCTTGATCCTCAAATCCACAACACCATCCACTCATTCAGCGCCACACCGCACCTGTAAAAAACAAACAAACATGATTCTACAACACATCCATTTGCATTCCCACCCTTTTCATTTCAATTTCAATTAGCTTAACAACACAGTAATAATAGGCCCGTGCTCTTTAAGACCATCCAGTTTTTCTTTTAACCCTACCCTAACCCAAACCTAACCCTAACCCTAACCCTAACCCTACCCCTACCCCTACCCCTACCCCTACCCCTACCCCTACCCTGACCCTGACCCTGACCCTGACCCTAACCCTAACCCTAAACCCTAACCCTAACCCTAACCCTAACCCTAACCCCTAAACCCTAAACCTAACCCTAACCCCTAACCCTAAACCCTAACCCTAACCCTAACCCTAACCCTTCATTTGCTTCTACGGAAGCGCCTCTCTGTGTCTCTCACCCCACTCTCTCACACGTGCATCACCTGTCTCCCATCATAATTATCTGTATGGCTTTATTTTCATTGCACTCACGTGCGATGAGGATAGGGCTATGACACTCATGTGTCTTCTCTGTTAACCCCTTCCTTCCACAGCCCTGCATTTCCCTGGGGCCCCTCCCTACATCTGCACTCGGGATTGGTATAGCTTCTTAACTTTACAGGCAGGCCCTTTTTAGCTTTCCAGATTAAGTTAGCTGCCCGATCCAGGTATGACACGCACTCACACACTCAGTTGCACCATACATGTCCACACAGGCCTGTTCTTTTCTATCTCTCCTGCGTTCCTCGGGCTCCGCTTACCTAAACCCAACCGTTATTAATAGGCTTACCTACCGTGGTTCATTGGGATAGGACAGCCTTCTGGTCACCTACCCTAACCACAACCAAGTGAGAGTTAACGCCTAAAACCTAACCGTGGCTGCCCTCCAGTCTACTTTGCTCTGGTTATTGGGCCACCTCACTGAGTCACCTATTCTAACCTCAACCAGTGGGAGATTATGCCTGAACACAACCGTCGCTTCCCTCTTGTGGGTTTAGCTCTGGTTATCAGGCCACCTCATTGAGTCACCTATTCTAACCTCAACCAGTGAGAGTCTATGCCTTAACATAACCCTTGCCTTCCCCTACTGGATGTGGCTCTGGTTACTGGGCCACCTCACTGAGTCACCTATTCTAACCTCAACCAGTGGGAGATCATGCCTGAACACAACCGTCGCTTCCCTCTTGTGGGTTTAGCTCTGGTTATCAGGCCACCTCATTGAGTCACCTATTCTAACCTCAACCAGTGAGAGTCTATGCCTTAACATAACCCTTGCCTTCCCCTACTGGATGTGGCTCTGGTTACTGGGCCACCTCACTGAGTCACCTATTCTAACCTCAACCAGTGGGAGATCATGCCTGAACACAACCGTCGCTTCCCTCCTGTGGGTTTAGCTCTTGTTATTAGGCCACCACATTGAGTCACCTATTCTAACCTCAACCAGTGAGAGTCTACGCCTCAACGTAACCCTCGCCTTCCCCTACTGGATGTGGCTCTGGTCACTGGGCCACCTCACTGAGTCACCTATTCTAACCTCAACCAGTGGGAGATCATGCCTGAACACAACCCTCGCCTTCCCCTACTGGATGTGGCTCTTGTTATTGGGCCACCTCACTGAGTTACCTGCTCTAATCTCAACCTATTAGAGTTCTTACCTGAGGTTAAAGAAGAATGTGATTAATAAGAAAAGACGCTCTGATCATGGTGTCACCTAACTGATACACACGCCCCCCTCGTACAACGGTTTAGTCTAATTTTAGGTTATCGTGGGATCTTTTGGGATGTCCAGATGTGAAGATCGCTATACAACAAGGGTGACTCCCTTGCATCTCGGTTTCCCCACCATGGCTATCTGGCTGCACGACCCTCGGGTCAGCGCCGGGGTTAACACAGTTTAAGTTGAAGTCGTTCCAGCTCTGACCCTGCTCAATGAACTTGTCTGGTGGATTCGGAGACGGCTATCCATGTGCTCGACCTATACTTATATGTTATGTTTTGTGTCTTATTTATATATTTATATTATCATTATCCCTCTGAGTGCTCATCACTCACCTTGTGTCGAGTGGCGAGCTTTTCAGGGGTAACCCGGCCTGGGTTCCCTTCGGGGTTCCTGGAGGGGCCTAGCCCCTATTCGGATGTGTTGGATGACTCAGCATTGGCATAGCGAGCGCCAAAGTCCTGGGTCCAAGCGGGTCGAAGTACTGAACTGCTGGACCCGGGGGATTTTCAGACACAAAAACCTAACCCTAACCCTAACCCTAACCCCTAAAACCATCGACCCGTTGGGCCTGAATGAAAAATATTAAAATGTATTACATGTCCCTTTGTGATATACAGTAAAGTAGAGGTAGGAGGATACAGTTCGACTCCGCCTGGAGAGTATCGGTAGCTCATACGGACCTTTTGGGATTCCCATATTGTCAAGTTTTCTTATATATATATATATGTTAAAATATATATTTCTTGTTGTAATATGATACTATGAATTTTGATTTATTATATTTGTGTGGATAGGCTTGGTTGCCCTGCAATATGGTTGAATCCCAACTCCAAATTACAGTTGCACTTATTAATTTTTACTGTAACAAATACTTAAAAATACTTACCGTGTGGAGCGAATTGATGACAAGCGGCCAATCACAGTTCTCGGTGAAAGGATGGATTCCTAGGGAGAAGAAAAACAGTTAAAACATTGTTTACAAAAATTATACATAATAATACCTAGAAGAACCAATAGTACTCACCTTAGAATAGATTGTGTAAAACCTACCTCAAGACTTACCTGAAAAACACCTTCAATTCTTCTTATATATTGATAGATTACAAATTTCCTGCTTTACTTTTTCTAAGGGAATAATAAAGCATAGCAATCAAGCACATTGTACTTGCGCCAGCGCAAACTCCCACCCAGTAATGGGTTGAGACCTTTCTGAAACCTAACCCTAACCCTAACCCTAACCACGAACTGCGCGACCCTTTGGTCCGCCCTGAAAGGGGTTTTTTTCTGACTCTGAGCATGCTTCCACATTGACCCTGCTACCAGAACATGTCAAGTGGATACGGAGACGGCTATCCATGTGCTCGACCTTCACTTAGATGTTATGTCTTGTACTTTATATTTATATATTTATGTTATCATTATCCCTCTGAGTGCTCATCACTCACCTTGTGTCGAGTGGCGAACGCTTCAGAGGTAACCCGGCCTGGGTCCCTCTTGGGACCTAGAGGGGCCTAGCCCCTGTTCGGATGTGTTGGATGACTCAGCATTGGCATAGCGAGTGCATAAGTCCTGGGTCTAAGCGGGTCGAAGTACTGAACTGCTGGACCCGGGGGATTATCAGAGATACAAACCTAACCCTATCCGCTAAGGTTAATTCCCATAATTCATATTCCTACCTATACTCCAGTACGGGGACTCTTCCTCACCTTAAATTCTCCATAAATCAGTTATGATCTGACCATTTATAATCCTAACCTCAACCAGTTTAACCACGCCTGACCATAAGTCCTAATTCACATTATTCACATTCCTAAATTTACTCTAGTACGGGAGCTTTTCCTCACCTTAATTCTCCATAATTTAGTCATGATCTGATCTGTCTATGATTCTAATCTCGACCAATCTAGCCCCACTTTAACATACAATCTTAATTCCCATTACTTATATTTCCATTTTGACTTCAATACGGGGACTCTTCCTCATCTTAATTCTCCATAATCTAGGCATGATTTTACCAATTTTAATCCTAACCTCAACCAGTTTTAACATACCTGACCATAAGTCCTAATTCACATTATTCATATTCCTAACTTTACTCCAGTACAGGAGCTTTTCCTCACCTTAATTCTCCATAACTTAGTTACAATCTGACCTGCTGACGATTCTAACCTCAACCAGTCCAGCCATACCTCAACATAAAATCTCAATTCCCATTATTTATTTCCATTTTGACTTCAGTGTGGGGGCTCTTCCTCACCTTAATTCTCCTTAATACAGTTATGATCTGACCTGTCAATCATCCTAACCTCAACCAGTCTAGCCTTACCTAAATTTAGGCCCAAATTTTGCACACCTTTTAACTCTTCACCTGACCTTAAATTTTAGTTAAAGCCCCCCCTCCTCTCTCTCTCTCTCTCTCTCTCTCCTATTGAATATACACACACACACATATATATATATATATTCTCCCACTCTCTCTCTCTCTCTGGTCTGTGAGTCCCTTTCTTTCTACAGTTATATCTGGACCCTCACTTACAGTTCTTTACTTAGTTTAATTTAATGTATCTTTTAAAATGTACACATCTACTCTGTACACACACACACACCAATGCGCTCTAGCTCTCTCTCTCCCCTCGCTCTTACTCTTTTCCCTAGAAAATTAATCCCGAATTACCGCTTCTGGTGGGTTGACATGGGGGCATCGGGGGGACCACCACCATCCTTCTTTGGTGCAACCTCGGTGTCCTGTGTTGGTCCTTAGTCGTAACCTGCCCCTTGTTCCTGCACGACCTCATTTATCGTCACCTGACGAGTCCCGAAAAGGGGACGAAACCGCGGTCGTGGCCAGTTAGGACACCACCAATATCCCTGCGTATTTTCGGTATGGGCCTGCAGGAGGCACCGCCCAGGGAGTGGAGTCCTGCGTTCTTGACTACAACTTTTATTTGCTCCAATAGGAGCGCCTCACTCTCTGTCCCTACCTCTGTACCATTACTGTCCTTGTGGCTTTGTCTTCACCGCACCTCGGTGCATTGAGGACAGGGCTTCGACACTCATGTGTCTGCCTATTCTGTTAACCCCTTCCTTCCGCAGCATTATATGGTCTGTAGGTTCTCTACTCATCTAGGTCCTCTACTCATCTACACTCGGGTTTGGTTTAGCCTCTTATTTCAACAGGTAGGGGCCCCCCTCTCTCCCTTATTAGTTGTGCAGATTAAGTTAGCTACCCGACAGGTAAGACACGCACTCACTCACAATGCACCCATACACCTTCCACCCATTAGATGCACTCCCCCTCTCCCTAGTCTCCACCAGCAACTATAGTTTTGATCCTCTCTTCTCGTAGCCCACGTCAATATACGTCGCTCCTCCTTATAATTACTTGCGATATTCTCTAGGACGCTCACTCATACTCCTGCCCCCTCTGTTTCACTCTCGTCCGTAGCATGTCTGGAACCGACCGCTACCGCCGAGGGGATCCTCGCCTGCCACACGACCCTTACTATGCTACTGACCCGGACGGGTATTGGGGAGCCTTCTCCCACCACTCTGCCTTCCCCACCTCCTGGGAGGATGATCGGCACACAACTCGGGTTCGGCCCCGCCTCCGGGGCCCCCCTGAACCATATAGAGACCCACTGCCGTGGCAAGGCCCGGCCAACTTTGTCGGGGGTTCTGTTTGGGGGTCCTCCTGATCCACCTCAGGCCCCGGGCCAACCATCTGGTTTCTCTCATCCTTATAACTCCTATATGGGAGACGACTACCATTATGCCCCTACGTTTGCAAGAGCGCGGCGCATAGACCTGTCCACATCTCGACGTGCCCCCAGGGCAACACGCGAGACCCCTGCCTTCCGCCGCTCTCTCGGTCCTGGACGTGCTCCGACAACAACACGCCAGACCTCTATTGCGGACCAGTATGAGTCACGACGTGCCCCCAGGGCAACACGCGTGGCTCGTACTGCGACCACCGCTACCTACCACACTAGGGCCTCGCGCGCCCCCAGAGCTCCACGCGGGTCCCCTGTTACAGGCCCGCCGACCCCGGTCTTCCGACGTGCCCCCAGGGCAACACGCGGAACCAACTCGGTCGCTCCCCCTCGCCAGTTCGCACCTAGACGAGGCTTTGTACAGCCTGGGCCACTGGACTGGGCCTCCAGTGGCCCCGCTGCAACCCGGGCACGACGTCCGTCCGCTCCTCCTCGCCAGTCCTGGCCTAGACGAGGCCCCACACAGCCTGGGCCACTGGACCGGGCCTCCAGTGGCCCCGCTGAAACCCGAACGCGGCGTCAGCGCGGTGGCGTACCACGTAGCCCGGCAGAACGACGCATCAGGAGACGCCTGGCTCGTGCACGCTCTCTCTTAAATAACAGGCGCACGTCAACGAGAGTCGGGGACGGGGACGCGGCAATCAGCCATCCCCAGACCAACCCCATCGTACCTGCCCGAGCGGCTACTACTGCCGTTGTTCCGAGCACCACACCTGTTCGCGCGGCCGCCAATGTCGTTGTTCCCGACGCCCCACCTGGCGTACTACAAATGTCCACCGACAGATATTCGGTCGACGCCGAACAGTCGCGTAGAACCTATGGCAGACACACAACCCAGGTGGGCAAAACCATCTGCAAACTCATCAAAGAGACTCACCATTATGGGGAGGTCAAGGCCTACGTGACGGACGGCATACAACCTCCGGGGCTCCGCGCCAAAGTCGACGAACTAGCCACCATGTTCAGACCGTCGTCGTCCACACACCACAACTGGAACCGGCTCCAACACATCTCCGTCACGTTCATCCAACAGGCCTATCAGTCTCTAGAGGAACACTACCACGAAAATATAGAACGAATGGCGCGTACCCTTAGGGAGCGTCAGGCCACCTTTAATAATTGGATCGTCGCATGGGAGTTGGGGGTTAGATGGGCCACTCGGGACCTGGGAAACGCTGTGTCACAAGCCACGATACGTCTGGCCATGTCATCTCTGCCTTGCGACGTCTTTCCTTCTCTTTCTTCTTCTTCTTCTCTTTCTCCTTCGGCTGCTAACGTACCCTGGGCTCCTCCGGTTTCCGCAGCCAGGCCTGTCAGACCCGTATTCACACCTTCTTTAGTGCCGCGCGCGTTGTTCCCGCCACAACTAACTCTCAGGGCACCCACCGCGACAGCTACACGAACGAGCCTGGACATGGAGACTGAGGTGCCTCTGGCCCGCCCTTACTCTGATCCAGTCTTGGCTGCGGCCAGAACCCGCAGCTTCTCTGACGTCGTCTTAGCTCCTGTCCCGATGGACACCGCCGATTCGAATGACCTGGAGTGGAGCCAACTCGACACCACCGAGTTGGCAACATTCTCTCCACAAATGGCATCTCCAGCCGCTCTACGCACTCTACTCAGAGCACCTCTCCTCGACGAAACTGAACCCTCTCTCTTCGATCTGGCCAGAGCTCTGGACACTGGCGACCCCAGCACCTCTGGGTCTGTGTCACGTCCACCTCTCTCTCTTTCTATCCCTCCTCTTGAGCCTCTCTCGTCACCGTCGTGGTCTTTAGCCCGCTCCTCTGATGAGGAGACGGAGGAAACCACTCTGCGCGAGGTACTGCTGGCGGGCCTCCCCCATTCTTCTGACCTCTTTGGTCCTCCTTTCTCTTCTGCTGCTGTCACTCCGTCGTTACCGGTCCCCACAGCGGTTGACGCCTTAGCGCCCGCACCCGGTCCCTCCCCGCTGGGAGCCCGGAGACGCACCACGCTCAACTCTCCGTCTGCCCACACCACCACTGCGGTTGCGAACTTGACGCCTGCACCCGGTCCCTCCCCTCTGGAGGCCCGGAGGAACAATCCACCACCTCTCTCGATCAACGCTGCGGTTGCCGCCAAGACGCCCGCACCCGGGTCCTCCCTCTTGGGGGCCCGGAGACTGACTCCCTTCAATGCTGCTCTGGCTACACGGACAGCCGACAATATGCGACAGACTCCCCTCAATGCTGCCACGGCTACAAGGACAGCCGATTTAACGACCGCCGCGCCACAGCTGGGGCTTTATACCAGACACGAGCACCATGGCAATTAAGGCTGTTGGAGCCTGGCTCCCGGTAGGCAAACTATATTAATGGGAGATTCAAACCTCCATCGCCTCCCTGCCATTGATATTGACACGGTACAGGTTGACTGCTATCCGGGAGCCAGGCTCTACCATGCCATCGGCATTCTCTCCAAAATTTCGGCCCCCGTACTCCACATCAAACGTGTAGTATTGGCCTTCGGCCTTAACAATCGGTCCGTAGCGGTAGACACGTCCACGAAACAGGCCATGAGTGTGTTCACCAAAGCCACTGCGGCTTTCCCTCACGCCTCTATCTCTTTTCTCCTTATCAACACTTCTCCGTTTCTCTCGCAGTCAGAAAAAGACACCATAGCCAGTCTCAACCGCTTCCTCGCAGCACACGTGCCCATCGTTCCGCTACTGCCTCTCGCCTCCTTTAACACGGGTACGGATCACATCCATTGGACGACCGCCACGGCCAGGGCCATGCATGCACACCTGCTGAATTATTTAAACTAATTGGACCCTCTGACCAAGCCCAGAGGGAGAGGAAAGGCCTGATCAACCTTTCCTCCCATTTCAAACCCACGCCAGCGCAATGCAGCCTGTTAGTCAGAGGCCTTTCATTTGTTCCGACTCTCAATATCGCCGCGGGCGGCAGACAAAATTTGTGCCTCGAGATTTCCAATTATCACCGCAGAGTTAAACTGGCCACATATTTTGAAGACAGAGAACCTGTTGAGATAGCAGAGCGTCCACGTTTCTTTCCTAAGTCACATTGGACTCCCAAAGATAGCCAGTTACCTCCCGTGATACCCGCTCTAGTTGCGGAGGACCTGCGGGCCTTAAACTCCCTCCCTAACCCAGACGCGGAGATCCTCAATCTCACTAGTGAGGAAGTCGTGGCTCTTAGACAGTTGCGGGCAGACCCGCATCTTGTCATTAAGCCAGCCGACAAGGGCTCCGCAGTGGTCATTATGGACCGAGCGCACTATGTCTTAGAAGCAGAGAGACAACTCAACATGCCTGAGTATTACCGCACATTAGATGAACCGATGTACACCACCACGGCCCTTGAGATCGACCGGATCCTCGTGTGCCTGGTGAGACTGGGTTATCTAGCACCCAAACAACGGCTATATCTGATGGGCGAGGGGGAACCCCAACCTAGAAAATTCTATCTCCTACCTAAAATCCACAAGGATCCAGCCTCCTGGCCCGTTCCCTATCAAATACCTGCCGGCAGACCCATAGTTTCGGACTGTGGCAGTGAGACTTATGGCATTTCTGAGTACATCGACTCGTTCCTTAATCCACTGTCAAGTCAACACCCCAGCTATGTCAAGGATACGTATGACTTCATAGCCAAGGTGAGGGCAGCGAGACTTAACGAGAATGACCTGCTCTTTTCTATGGATGTTGACAGCCTGTATACCAACATAGAGGCACCTGAGGGTCTGAGAGCGGTCCGGCAGATGTTCACTCTGAACCAGGCGGCAGACCGCCCGGACGAGCAGATCATGCAGCTGCTTGAAATCGCACTCACCAAAAATGACTTTGGGTTTAATGGGAAAAGTTATCTCCAGCTCAATGGGGTCGCGATGGGGAAGAAATTTGCCCCTGCCTATGCTGATATTTATATGGCTATGTGGGAGGCCACGGTTCTTCCCAAGTGCCCTCTCAAACCTACACACTACCTCAGATACTTAGATGACATCTGGGGAGTGTGGCCACACTCCAGAGAGGACTTTAGTGCCTTTGTCAACATCCTTAACTCCCATCACAACTCTATCAAGGTCAAATACGTACTCAGTGATAGCAGCATGGACTTTCTGGACACCACGACCTTTAAAGGAGTGGATTTCCCCACGTCCCACTGCCTAGATGTCAAGGTGTTTTTCAAGGAGACAGACACACATGCTCTACTGCACAGAGACAGCTACCACCCGAAACACACATTTCCTGGGGTAGTCAAATCACAGCTACTGCGATTCCATAGAATATGCACTCAGCACAGTGACTTCCTGGCAGCTAAACAAACCCTCTTCCAGGTGCTGGCCCAGAGGGGATATCCACGCAGCCTCCTACGACAGGTCTCTAGGACCTTTCTAGAGGTCACGCAGCGTGAGGACACACTCACAATCCCCCTAGTCACCACGTTCGGACGCCGTAATCAGCTCCTGAACCATAGACTAAGGCTTAACCTGGCAACACACCTGAGGGACTCGGGCATATTGGAGGGGGCCACCCTTATCTCGGCCTACAAGAAAAAACGTAGCCTAGGTGAGGTCTTAGTCAGCAGCGGCCTTAAGCCGCTAAACCCCACACCGCGGCCTCAGCACACGCACTTTTCACCTCTCACTACTGTTCATGCTCTAGCGCTGAACGCCAGACTCCCAGTGGTTTCTCTACCACTGTCAACATGCAATGCGGTGTATGTGATCACGTGTAGTGCATGTGGCTTACGTTATGTAAGTGAGACTGGTAATGCCCTCCAACAACGCCTGACCCAACACCTTTACAACATCAATAACCACCGCTGCCTTGACACGCATTTAGTCCCCCACTTCCTGAGACACGGAGCTGAATCTCTTAAAATGAGCGGCCTGGAACACAATCCAGAGTGGATGCGCAGACAACGACAGGCCGGTGAGAGAAAATGGATATGGAGACTATCCTCTCTATATCCTGAGGGCCTGAACGCCCACACCTGAGTACACCACCTGCTTCCAATTTGGAACACGAGTGCTACAGGGCAATATCACTGCTTGGACCCTGGACTGATCACAGCACTCGCCCCTTCAATTTAACATAATCCTCGATCATCCATTATGTTAACAATAACCCTAACACTTAGAATAATCTGTAGGTGTTAACCTTGACCCCCCGGAGTCTAGGACCCTCAGTATTATATAATAAAAACAACAACTTCTATTATTCATAATCATATTTTTTACACTCTGATGATGTCTACCTGAACTCCCCCTGAGTCAGGACTCTGATGAGTCTGGAGTTTAATGGACACAAATACATTTATAACCACATAATACTCTGATGATGTTTACCTTTGACCCCTAAGGTATTAGGACTCTGATGAGAATCACCTTGTTAACTAGTAATCCCAACCCTTCAACTACTCTATAGGTGTTGACCTGGACCCCCTGAAGTCCGGAACCCTGGGTTAAACATTAAGAATCTTCATCACTTATATTTTAGTTAACTCTGATGATGTCCACCTGAACTCCTCCAGAGTCAGGACTCTGATGAGACTGAATTGGATTAATAGCAATAAGTATGACCATATAATGCTCTGATGATTTGGACCTGTTGACTCACAAGGGACAAGAACTCTGATCTCAATCAAATTAGAGATCAACAACTGACACTCTTGGAAAACTGATGGAATATACATGACCTCCCAAAGACCAGCACTTGGATAAGACTTAGTTTTTACTATCTGTGAACGGGGCACCTCTTACCAACGGACTCCTCCTACATATTTTAGACTTAATAGAGATCCCCCGGTCATGCCTAGAATGACCTTGTGTACTTTAATTTTTCACCAACCACGAACTGCGCGACCCTTTGGTCCGCCCTGAAAAGGGGTTTTTTCTGACTCTGAGCATGCTTCCACATTGACCCTGCTACCAGAACATGTCAATTGGATACGGAGACGGCTATCCATGTGCTCGACCTTCACTTAGATGTTATGTCTTGTACTTTATATTTATATATTTATGTTATCATTATCCCTCTGAGTGCTCATCACTCACCTTGTGTCGAGTGGCGAACGCTTCAGAGGTAACCCGGCCTGGGTCCCTCTTGGGACCTAGAGGGGCCTAGCCCCTGTTCGGATGTGTTGGATGACTCAGCATTGGCATAGCGAGTGCATAAGTCCTGGGTCTAAGCGGGTCGAAGTACTGAACTGCTGGACCCGGGGGATTATCAGAGATACAAACCTAACCCTAACCCTAACCCTAACCCTAACCCTAACCCTCCCACCTAAACCCAACCTCCATGCACCTCTATGGTGCCTCCGTGCACCTTCTTTGGTGCCTCAACTATTCTTCTCCCCTCCTGCACCTTCCATGGTGCCTTAACATTTCCTCAACCCTCCAGACTCACACGACACGTTCACTCCACCACTTAGTCCCATCTCCTCACCACACGCCCTCCCCCCCCCCCCCCCCCCCCCTCTCCCTCTCTCCCTCTCCCTCCCATCTTTTCACTGGATGTTACCTTTTACCGCTTTTGGTGAATCACTTGAAGCAACCTGGGGTCCCAGTGATGTGTTTTTTCTATTTGCATTCTCTGTGTCCCCCAGGCGGCCTCCTTTGGTTTGTAGTCGTAGGCCGCCCCCATTTACCTGTGCTCCCTTTCCTTTGGAGTCGCCTGACGAGTTCCGCCGTATAGGGAACGAAACCGGTTGCGGCCAGTTAGCCATCGCGTACGCTCCGTTTATTCTGGTCAGGGCTCGCAGGTAGCTCTACCTGGAGTGCGATGTCTGCGTTTTGGACTGCAAACTTCTTTTCGCTCTAAGGAGCGCCCTCACACACTGTCTCTCTCCATCCTGCTCTATCTGTCTACATCTATATCTCTCTCTCTCTCTCTCTCCACCTCACTCCCCATCATAACTCTCCCACCCTCTCCCACTGACCTGGTTTTCATTGTACTTTTTTATGGCACTCATGTGTCTCTGCACTTAACCTCTTCCCTCCACAGCACCCTGATGACCTCTACTCTTCGGACTCCGAGATTTGGTATAGCCTCTTATCTTTCAGGCAGGCCCCTTTAGCCTTTCAGATCAGGTTAGCTACTCGGACAGGTATGACACCCACCCACTCACTCTCACACACACACACACACACTGGGCCCCCCCCACCTATTACTATTCAATTTTTTATTTTCCACACACCCCCACTGCTGTCAAATCCCCCCCCCCCCCCCCCCCCCCCCGTCGGGCTCTCATACTTTTTGTCTTGTCTCCTTCCTTCCTCTCTCCGTTTCCCTCTTAGTATGTCTCGCTGTTTCACCCATCCGCGCACTTTCACGGTGCCTCCCCTTCCCTCCCCGCCCCCACCACCCCTCCCTGGATCCCTACTTGGGACCATGCCCCCTGACGACGGCCTGTCTTCACCCCTGCGTCACCTGCTCCTTGACCCCCCGGATGACGGGAGTTCCTCCCGTCGCTCCAGCTCACGTGGCAATCCACCACCCAGCACCCTCCACTTCCCTCCGAAGCGCTGGACGTCACATCCCTGCCCTTTCCGTCACACCATTCCTACCGGGGACCGCAGGGCGCGCTGCTGACGCGCGCCCGCTTCCCGCGTACACCTGCCATGAACATAGGGGCACCAAACGCCTTTGGTCGGTGACCCCGGTCAGGAGGACAGTGGTGATGGGAGATTCCAACCTCCAGCGCCTTCCACCCATCCTCCTGAACCACGTGCAGGTTGACTGCTATCCAGGAGCTACCCTTGTGCATGCCACCAATATCCTCGATGGCATCGTAGCCCCTTGCTCACATGTCAGGCAGGTTGTCCTGTCCTTTGGTCTCATGGACCGCTGGACCATTACGGACACCTCCATCCAACAGGCCCGTGCGTTGCACATGCGGGCTACCGCCGCATTTCCGCACGCCTCTGTTTGGTTCCCCCTCATCAACACGGCCTCCAGCTTGCCTCGCGCTGAGAGGGAGAATGTAGCTCGCCTTAATCACTTTCTGACCACGATCACGTCCACCATTCCCCTCCTCCCTGATCACCTATTCCACACTGAAGCGGACCATGTCCACTGGACCCCTCCCACTGCCCGAGCCATTCTCACACACTGGTCCAACTTCCTGAACCTGGTGATATCCCCCGATCTGACCTTGGTTGAGAGAAAGGGTCTAGTTAACCTGTCCTCCCACTTCAGACCATCGCCAGCTCAGGTCTCCCTCCTGCTCAAGGGTCTCTCCTTTGTCCCTATCCTTAACTTGGGACATGAGAGCCCACCCAGCATGCGCCTTGACATAGCGACTTACCACCGCAGACTCAAGCTGGCTGCCTTTTTTGAGGGGAGGGAGCAGACAGACCCCTCTGAACGCCCCCGCTTCCTCCCTAAATCCTCCTGGACGCCCAAGGACCACCAACTGCCCCCGGTCATCCCCAGACTGGTGGAAGCAGACCTACGGTCCGCTGCCTCTCTCCCTAATGACGGAGATGATGGCCCCAACCTCACTCCTGAGGAGGTCAAGGCCCTCAGACAACTGCGCCAGGACCCGCACCTGATCATTAAACCGGCGGACAAGGGCTCCGCGGTGGTGGTCATGGACCGCGAGCACTACATCCAAGAAGCGGAAAGACAACTCCACATGCCTGAATACTACCGCACGCTCGATGAACCCATGTACCTCACTACAGCTAATGAGATCAATCAGATTCTCGCACAGCTCTTGAGGCTGGGCTACTTGGTGCCCAGGCAGCGGCTATATCTGATGGGTGAAAACGAACCTAAGCCCAGGAAGTTCTACCTTTTACCCAAGATCCACAAGGATCCAGCTTCCTGGCCCGTCCCCTTCCAGATCCCTGCTGGCAGACCCATCGTTTCTGATTGCGGTAGTGAAACCTATGGCATTTCGGAGTATATCGACTCGTTCCTTAACCCGCTGTCCCACCTGCACCCCAGCTATGTGAAGGATACTTATGACTTCATAGCCAAGGTCAGGGCAGCGAGGCTCAACGAGACCGACCTCCTCTTCTCCATGGATGTGGACAGCCTCTACACCAACATAGAGGCTCCGGAAGGGTTGAGCGCTATCAAGCATATACTGCAGCTACACCCCAAAGCGGGACGCCCGGACAGGTACCTTATGCAGCTGCTTGAAATCGCGCTCACCAGGAATGACTTTGAGTTCAATGGTAATTTTTACCTGCAACTCAAAGGGGTCGCCATGGGGAAAAAGTTTGCTCCGGCCTATGCTGACATATATATGGCGAGGTGGGAAGCGGATGTTCTCCCCATGTGCCCCCTCCAACCCTCCCACTACCTCAGATACTTAGATGACATCTGGGGAGTGTGGCCACACCCACGGGAGGATTTCACAACCTTTGTGGACATCCTCAACTCCCACCACGCCTCCATCAAGGTTAAGTATGTCCTCCATGAATCCAGCATTGACTTCCTGGACACCACCACCTTCAAGGGCCAGGGCTTCCCTACATCCCACTGCCTGGACGTGAAGGTGTTCTTCAAGGAGACGGACACGCACGCACTCCTGCACAGGGACAGCTACCACCCGGAACACACGTTCCCTGGGGTAGTCAAATCACAGCTGCTGCGGTTCCACAGGATCTGCACGCAGCGTGATGACTTCCTTGCGGCCACCCATACCCTCTTCCGGGTTTTGGTCCAGAGAGGCTACCCACGTCGCCTCCTCCGAAGTGCTCTGAGCACTTTCCGAGTGGTACGGCCCCGCAGAGAAACCCTCCACAACATCCCCTTGGTAACCACCTTCAGCTGTCGCAGCCGACTCCTCAACCAGAGGCTCAAACACAACCTTCACTCGCATCTGAGGGCTTCGGGCACACTGGAGGACGCATCCCTCATCTCGGCCTACCGTAGGAATCGCAGCCTGGGCCAATCCTTGGTCCGCAGCGGTCTGAAACCCCTTAACCCTACGCCTAGACAGCCCCCTACACACTTCCAACCCCTCCGCACAGTACAGTGCCCCGCTCTCGGTTCGGCGCTCCGCCTCGTCCCCCTGCCGCCCTCGACCTCCAACGCTGTGTACATGGTCTCCTGTTCCCTATGCGGCCTGCGTTATGTCGGGGAGACAGGCACTTCCCTCCAAACGGGCCTCGCAAGGCACTTGTATGATGTCAACAACTGCCGCCGTTTGGACACCCATCTAGTCCCCCACTTCCTCCGTCATGGGGTTGACTCCCTCCGCATGTGCGGCCTGGACCATGGTCCCACCTGGACGCTCCGCCAGCGCCGCGCGTGCTTACAGAAGTGGATCTGGAGACTCTCCTCTACATACCCGAGTGGCCTCAACACTAGCCCCCCCATACAACCCACACCTTGACCACCTCTGGTAGGTGACGTCTCTTTCATGTCTCCCACCGGGACCCAGTGCTCCACCATGACCATGGCGGTTGACGCGGGTCTCTGGACCCCATCCGACACCATCCCTCCCCAGGGACCGCGCGGGCCCTTTAAGCACGCTCCCGTCCGTCCACGGAGGCGCGGACCCTTTAAGCGCCCTTCTCCCCCCCATCTAGGGAGGCACGAGCCCTTTAAGAGCGCCCCCCCTCCATCCATGGAGGCACGGGCCCTTTAAGCGCGCTCCCCTCCTTCCGTGTGACACGGTCCCTTTAAGCGTGCTCCCGGCCGTCCGCGGAGGCGCGGACCCTTTAAACGCCCTCCCCCCCATCTAGGGAGGCGTGAGCCCTTTAAGTGCGCCCCCCTCCATTTTGGAGGTACGGCACCTTTAAGCGCGCTCCCCTCCTTCCGTGTGACACGGGCCCTTTAAGCGTGCTCCCGGCCGCCCGCGGGGGCGCGGACCCTTTAAACGCCCTCCCCCCCATCTAGGGAGGCGTGAGCCCTTTAAGCGCGCCCCCCTCCATTTTGGAGGTACGGCACCTTTAAGCGCGCTCCCCTCCTTCCGTGTGACACGGGCCCTTTAAGCATGCTCCCGGGCCGCCCGCGGGGACGCGGACCCTTTAAAAACGCCATCCCCCCCATCTAGGGAGGCGTGAGCCCTTTTAGCGCGCCCCCCTCCATTTTGGAGGTACGGCACCTTTAAGCCTGCTCCCCTCCATCCCATCCACGGAGGCAAGAGCCCTATACGCGCGCTCCCCTCCATCCACCATGAGCCTGTCCACAGTCAGGACCCATGCCTCCGTCTGCCTCAGTGACTGGGCCCGACGGGCTCTATCCATCTCCCTGAGGCCTCCCCCCACCCCCACCTGCACCTCCTACTCTACGGTAAATACTAAACTTTCTCCTCACCTCCCCACACACCTGAGCTCTGACCCTGCTTCACTGGCGTGCCTGGGTGGATACGGAGACTGTCCATCCATGTGTGCCCGACCTCTGTTTCATGCTGTCCCTCTGAGTGTTCTGCCACTCCGGAGGTCGGGTGGCTTGCGTTCCACTGGACACCCGGCCTGGGTTCCCTTTGGGTTCCTGGAGGGGCCCAGCCCCTGTCCCGACGTGTTGAGATCCTGTGTGGCTCTGGTAGATGCCCGTGCACTCACTCCATTCCGACTTGTTCGGTGACGAGAATTTTCAGACTTAAAACCCTAACCCACTAACCCTAACCCTAACCCTAACCCTAACCCTAACCACACACTTATATTCAGTCACATTACACCCAGACACATAATAATTCTACACATAACTTCCATCCACATAACATCCAGACACATAATAACTTTACACATAACTTCCATCCACACAACATGCACTCACAGATGCATCCACCACCTAGAGCATCACACATGTATAACAGAACACCATATCCTCCCATCCAAACACAGTATCACCACACTCAAACACACGATCACCACACTCATCCACATAACACCCAGGCACACAACATACACTCACACGACACTCATTTGCAATACACTCAACCACGTCAAGCTCTAACATACAACACCCAGGGCCACAACACTCACACACACAACACTCAGCCCTACAACAGACAGGCCCATTACACTCACCCACGACAAACTCATCCACCTAGCGCGCAGCCACACAACACTCAAACACACAACACTCATGCAGACACACACCACACCCAGAGACACAACACTCAAACACACAACACTCATGCAGACACACACCACACCCAGAGACACAACACTCAAACACACAACACTCATGCAGACACACACCACACCCAGAGACACAACACTCAAACACACAACACTCATGTAGACACACACAACACCCAGAGACACAACACTCAAACACACAACACTCATGCAGACACACACCACACCCAGAGACACAACACTCAGGCACACAACACTCATGCTGACACACACAACACTCAGACACACAGCACATACAACGCTCGAGCCACTGGTCAGGCACCAGACGAGGCCACCAGGCAGGCGGCCAAACTGTATTTTAAAATCATACAGGCGGTCCACCATGGTGAAATCATGAATACAGCCATTTTAACCAAGACTCACCCAAGAGGCATGATGAGGCAGGTGGGGAAACTCACTTCTTTTATCAGACCCTCTTCACCTACAGAACACACCACAGAGTTAGTATCACAAAACACCACATCATGGATGAACAATAACCTGGACATCTTACAGACACATTACAATAAGACCATTCAGACACTCATCCCGACAGCACCCACCTTAAACACCACTGCACTACACATCGCCATGGGTTGGGCACAGAAAAGATACACACACAGACTCACAGACACAACCATCACAACAGTAGAGACACTTTTACAGCTCCCCTCAGCCACACAACACGAACAGGCTCACAGGACCATTCCAACACCACAACCACCCATTCTGCAGCCAGTCACTACACATATGGTTACTCGCACAACAGATCCACCCACACATCAGCCACACACTGCTACCACTACTACTACTACACACACAGCCATCCTCGCACCCCACACATCCACTGTACAGCCACGCAAAACATATGCAGACATTTGTAAACCACGGACACCTAGCCAACAGCCACCCAGCAGCCTCACACATACGATTACATCACAGGCACCACAATCATTCCCTCAACAGCAATCCACAACACACATAGTCGACAACACTACACCACACACATTACACACACCACATACAGTCAACAACATTACACAACACACAACACACATAACTGACAACATGACATCACTCTCACCCCCTGAGCAGTCACTCGACACAACTAACATCACTACACCACATCTAGTTTCTCCACAACCACCTACCACACACATAGCCAGTAACACTACACCACACTCACCCACTCAACATGCACTCACAGCACATATAGATACCACCCCAACACATACAGCCACTCAACAGCCACTCACTACTACACACACAGACATGACCTCCACACTCACAGGCACCCCCACAACACATCCATGCACACAACAGTCCACAACACATACAGCCACTCAACAGCCACTCATTACAACACACACAGACATGACCTCTACACACGCAGCCATTTCCATAACACATTCACGCACACAACAGTCCACAACACATACAGCCACTCAACAGCCACTCATTACAACACACACAGACATGACCTCCACACATGCAGCCACTCCCATAACACATTCACACACACAACAATCCACAACACATACAGCCACTCAACAGCCACTCATTACAACACACACAGACATGACCTCCACACACGCAGCCACTCCCATAACACATTCACGCACACAACAATCCACAACACATACAGCCACTCAACAGCCACTCACTACTACACACACAGACATGACCTCCACACACGCAGGCACTCCCATAACACATTCACGCACACAACAGTCCACAACACATACAGCCACTCAACAGTCACTCACCACTGCACACACAGACATGACCTCCACACACGCAACCACTCCCATAATACATTCACGCACACAACAGTCACCTACATCACACTCAATGATTCAAGAGCCACACACTTCACACTTTATCTTACCTGTAGTCGGATCACCCACAGCTCCCCAGACCTTGTCCGTCTCTCGGCCAATGGTATCTCCTCCCTCAATGTCACATGTCCCTCAGCCAGTCATCTTGCGTTCAGCTTCACCTATACATCGGACCACCACTCAGCACTCACCTCTGTCGATGGTCCAGTCGGCCACCTTGCCAGTCTTACCGCCATTGCAGCCAATTACATGTCCAAATACACCTACAAAAGAATTAATTAGCACACACATAGGACGACCCACTGAACAACACATCACAGACACCTCATTTCACAACACACAGGCATCTCCAGAATTTCCACTCCTCTCCAGACCCACCCATGCATACAAATACACACTTAATTTAGGTTCACGCACATCCCAGATTCCCCTACTGGCCACTACATCTAGGACTCCCCCTACACTAGCCACTAAGTCCCTCACTCAGTCCCACTTTAAAAAATTCACCTGCTCCCCTTCAAACACACAGACACATACACGGGGAGCTTTCTCCACAGAGATAAGCTTCCCCTCTCCTGTAGGTCACCACTCCTCCCCCCCATTAACCTCCCCCCTTCCTCAGAAACCCAGCCCCAACATCATCAAGTACCCATTAACCCCTTCTTTCTTCCCCTCCCCAGGCACCGGGCAGGAGAGTCTCCCCAAAAACAGGCCCCCTATGCAGGCAAACATGATGAAAGGGCAACTAAAAGGCAACCCGCCTCTAGACCAAGCCTGCTCTGAGCCCTCCCCTTTCCACCCTACCGAGGGGCCTGTGGGGGACTCTCCGCAACCTGGTGCCTCAGCACACACACCCCCACAGCCACCACACACTCTGCAGTCCCCATCACAAAATCAAACCATTTCCCCACACAGGTCTACATCATTCAAACCCTCATACCACATAGCCCGCCCCTCACGCAAGGTGGCAGATTGGACCATCAAGGGCATCAAGTCCCACCTATTCCTTGGGGATTCCAACCTTAATAGAATCCCCTCCTTTCATAACCCCATGGTACAGGTGGACAGCTACCCTGGGGCCAATTTCTATTACTTCCAAAAGATCTTGGAAAAAACAACAGTACATCCACACACAAAGGTGGTCGTCCTCTCAGTGGGTATCAACAATAAGGACCACGACCCATACCAGACATCACTCAAACAATTAGCCAGAATGCACAAGGAAGCCAAGATCACCTTCCCCAACGCTACCATCTATGTCCCCATTATAAATCACTCACCACTTCTCACCCCACAACAGAAACAAAACATGAAGATAATCAATGCATATATTAGCGCACACCTACCCACACTCCTTGAAATACCGCACGACTCATTCCGCACCACTAGGGACACTATTCACTGGACACCGGAAACAGCAACAGACATATTCTCTCACTGGTGTGCACAGCTAAATTTATAACCACTCTTACTCACAACCCAGACACTTTCAACATCACCACACATTTATCAAGGACACACACACCTACTGCCCCCCCTCTCCCCGCCCCCCAGCCCCGTCATGCATCACCATCCCTCAACTCTAACATTTTGAATCTGTCCAAAACATTTCACCCATCACCAACACAAGTAGCACTTCTGGAGAGAGGCCTCACCTTTGTGCCCCGCCCCACCACTTTTGACCAGGAGGAACTTCAAAGGGACATCCACAAATATCACAGACGACTTAAAATTCTGGACTACTTTGACTATACAGAGAGCGATAACCACCTGCCCTTCATCAATCCTTCCACCTGGGAGCCTAAACTCTCCCAGGTGGACCACCACATCAGGACCCTCATTAAGACGGATAAAAGGACTCTACGACACTACAACACACAGACGGACAGACAGGACAACCTCACTACCACACTCCGAGAATCACTACAAACACTTAAAAACAACCCACACAGTCATCAAACCAGCGGACAAAGGATCCAAAATAGTAATCTTAGATAACCACCAGTACATTTTTGAAGCAAATAGACAGCTAAACAACATCAGACATTATAAAATCATACCGGATAGCATACAACCACAGACACAGGTGAGACTTAGGACTATCATCAAATCACTTTATGACAGACGCTACATTACAGCTAAACAACGCGACTACCTATACGGACCGGACACCCCACGACAAAGACTCTTTTACTTACTTCCCAAGATCCATAAAGAACCGGACACCTGGACCGTTCCCTTTGAAGTTCCTCCTGGCAGACCCATAGTATCCGATTGTAACAGCGAATCCTACAACATCTCGGAATACATCGATTACTACATAAACCCCTTATCCACCCATCACCCCAGCTATCTCAAAGACACATACCACTTTCTAGAGAAGCTCAAGCCCATAGCCGTTCCCTCCCACACACACATCTTTACCATCGATGTTGACAGCCTGTACACCAACATTAACACCACAATGGGTGTGCAGGCTGTCAAGTCCCTATTTCAAAAGCACCCAGATAACAATAGACCGGATCAGGACATTTTACAGTTATTACAAATTAGTTTAGACAATAATGATTTTTTATTTAACAATAAACATTACTTGCAAATAATGGGAACGGCTATGGGCAAGAAGTTTGCCCCCGCATATGCAAACATTTACATGGCTGAGTGGGAGAGAGAAGCGCTGTCAAAGTGTCCACTGCAACCATCATTCTACTTCAGGTTTTTAGACGATATCATAGGGGCATGGCCACACGACATCAAACATTTCACGGAATTCATACACATACTTAACTCACACCATCCATCCATCACGGTGAAATACATCATTGACCCACAACAGATTCACTTTTTGGACACTACAGTTTACTTTCACACAATAAATGCAACACATAAGACACTTCAAACACGAGTATATTTCAAACCCACAGACACACACGCACTATTACATAAGCATAGCTATCACCCCAAGCACACATTTAAAGGTATCGTCAAATCACAGATCATCCGGTTTCATAGAATATCGTCTCACAAAGACGATTTACACATAGCCATTCAAACACTCTTTCACTCACTCAGACAAAGGGGATATTCCAAGAGGTTTCTGTGCACTATTAAAAATGACACTTTGGCAGCTCTCTCTCCCACTCGGCCCACACACACACCCAACACTACAAACAACGATGCACACACAACCAACACACACACATCACACACACCTCAGAGGTTTCAAATACAAGCCACAGTACATACGCAACCTGCAGCAGAGCCCCTCCCCCTCCTATCCCCCTTCCCCCCAAATCCTCTCCCTTACCCTACACCGGGTTTGCATCCTGTATCCTCCCCCAACCCCCCTCCTAACCCTAAACCTTCCCAGGGCCCTGCTACAGTACCCCACCCAACACCCCGCTACTACCCCATCTTTAATTCCACCCGTAGTTATAGTCACCAACCCCACCCTCCCCTTAGCCCCACTCCTCCCCCTCCCAAAACTATACCCAGCCTGGTCCCCTACCCTAACCACAACCCCTCGGATCCCGCGCCTAACCCCAACCCTCCCCGTAACCCCACCCCCCCTCCTTTTAATTCCACGGGTAGATCCAACCTGACTTTTAACCCTAACCCCAACCTTCCCGACCCCACGCCCAACCTTAACTCCCCCTTTAACACCTCCGCGGACCCGCCCTTTAACCCCATCCCGGAATCACACCCCCCCTTTAACCCTACCTTTCCTCCCACTTCCCCGGCTACCCCACACACAACCGGCACTGGCCCAGATCCACCTAAAATCATAATTCCCTTAGTTACGACATTCTCACATAGAACACGCCCACTGCAACATGCATTCAAACACAATTTCACCACAGCTCAACACACATACCCCCCACTTAAACCATATAGGATCATCTCCGCATATAGAAAAAATAAAAGTCTTAAGGATATTCTCATACATACTAAATTCAGCAATATGCCCCCTCCAATAACCAAACCTCACACATTGCACTACAAAAACAGGAAATTTATTACAAACCCCCATAGCCACACATCAGCTCCAGTCCCGGACAGCCTCACCCTACAAACCTCCAACGCGGTTTACATCATCACCTGCACCCTCTGTCACAAACACTACATAGGAGAAACCGGGGCATCAATAGAAACTAGGCTCAAACAACATCTGTACAACATCTCACGAGCACACCTTCAAACAACACTCGTCACACACTTCCAGGAGCACCCCGTCACTCACCTCATCATCTCTGGTGTGGAGTCGGGGTCCGGGTGGTCCAGTGGACAGCGGAAGCACGCTGAAAGAAAATGGATCACACAATTGAATACAATCACACCCCTGGGACTGAATGAGAAAACATAACAACATTCCTCTTTTCACACAGGACCAGTTTTATTCAATAAATAAAGTGTCTCTATCTATTTTCTTTCATTACGGTTTTGTTTATGTATACCTTCTTCTGATACTGACTATATAAACACCTACACATATACATACATACATGGGGTCCATACACAAACCTAAACACATACAGGTACACACTCACACATAGGATTGATATTAAAACATACTAATAAAAACATTGAAAAACAAAAAAATACATTCACATAACTTACCTTCTTACTCACCCATATACACACATACAGCTCCAAACGGATACATAGATACACACACTAAAAAACACATTCAACAACACTTACCTGGACCTTCAAAGCCCTAACGCCATCCACTCATCCATCGCCACACAGCACCTGTAAAGTACACTCACATACACTTAACCACACACACATAGATACACACATTAAAAGATAAATTCAACAACACTTACCTTGATCTTTAAATACTTAGTACCATCCACTCATCCATTGCCACACAGCACCTACAAACAAACAAATAAACACATGACTTCATAACACATCAATTTACATTCATGCCTTTTCCTTTTGTTTTAGTTTCAAAACACAGCAATAATAGGCCCGTGCTCCTTAAGACCATCCAGTTTTCCTTTTAACCCTACCCTAACCCAAACCTAACCCTAACCCTAACCCAAACAACAGCAGTTGAAGAGGACTTGGAGACGGGATGTTGGATGAAGACCAACGGGATCCGGATTTGGACCGACTCTGTACTCATTGAATCATGACCTTCGGTCCATTGAGGCCTGGGCCGGTGTCTCTTGAGTTTATTTTGTCTCATGGGCTAAAACCATAATCTCTGAACCACCTGGACTCACTGCTGGGATCTCAGCCCTCTACAGTGATCCTGATCTTGGGCCTTGTCATGGGACGTGGTCTCGGGTGACTGCCTGGAGTGGCGGTGGGCATCGGGTATATCGGATGTGATCCTGGTGTCAGGCTAGCCGGCGGTCATCTGTCAGGGCATTGATTGGGCATCACGGTCTGCATTGTTGGTGCTGGGGAAGATCGGATGTGACCTCAACCACTTTGCGGGCTTTGGTGGTCTGGGTTGTATTATTGTTCCGGGTAGGGATGTGCTTGTGTTACATGATTTCTCTGTGAGACTACTGGCCCTGGGCTTCTGGATGATGTTGGTCTTAACCTTTACGGGGATTCTGAGTCAGAGAACGGTTTTAATTACATTTTTTAATTACATTTTGGAAAGTCTTCGGACAACTGTATCCCTGTGGGATGTTAATACTACTTCTATTGGCCAATGTGACTGGCAGTAGAGAAGGAGGAGCCTATAAAACAGACTCTTGCTCATTTATTCATTCCAGGGGGACGGAGTGAGTTGGGTTTCAGGTGCGCGTGCCTAAATGGGGTCTCACCAGTACTGTGGTCCCGTCGGGGTCCCACAGGGTGTTTCCTCGTTATTACTACCACACCTAACCCTAACCCTAACCCTAAGCCGGGTTTAATTGGACGCTCCAAACACCCGGGCCTACGTCACGCGTCCACGGCGTCCACCCCATATTATTCACCGGGGTTAAAAGCCTAAGAGAGTGGGCTACTCAGCCGTTTTATAAAGTGTTCCCCCGAAATTAGATTGGGGAAAGTAAGACGCCTCTGGGGTACGAACCCCGGTCACCCATTTCCATTGCCATCTGCCACGGCGGTTATTCACACATCCACGGCTCAGTTGAGGATCAGGTGAGGGAGAGGGGGAAACCGACCTTTGGTTTTAGAGGGTAGGCTGCCATCTGCTGGATGTTTGAGTCCATGTTTGACCTCCAGGGGTCGCCAGGGTGCGGGGGTATCCGACCGGGGTGCGTCTTGGGCGGGCACGGGGTCCTGGGCAGACCCTCTGCTGGATGTTTGAGTCCATGGTTGACCTCCAGGCCTCTCGGGGTCCGGGGGTATCCGACCGGGGTGCCTCTTGGGCGGGCACGGGGTCCTGGGCAGACCCTCTGCTGGATGTTTGAGTCCATATTTGACCTCCAGGGGTCGCCAGGGTGCGGGGGTATCCGACCGGGGTGCCTCTTGGGCGGGCACGGGGTCCTGGGCAGACCCTCTGCTGGATGTTTGAGTCCATGGTTGACCTCCAGGGGTCGCCAGGGTGCGGGGGTATCCGACCGGGGTGCCTCTTGGGCGGGCACGGGGTCCTGGGCAGACCCTCTGCTGGATGTTTGAGTCCATGGTTGACCTCCAGGCCTCTCGGGGTCCGGGGGGTATCCAACCGGGGTGCCTCTTGGGCGGGCACGGGGTCCTGGGCAGACCCCCTGCTGGATGTTTGAGTCCATGGTTGACCTCCAGGCCTCTCGGGGTCCGGGGGGTATCCGACCGTGGTGCCTCCTGGGCGGGCACGGGGTCCTGGGCAGACCCTTTGGTTCTTTTGAGTTCTCTGAAAACCAGGTTTCTGAAACCGCGCCGATGGTCGTCTGGTGGACTGGGGCCCGCGACCATGTAAAGTTTGTAAGCTCGAAGCTGGGAGACTGCTGAAAAGGCTGGGAAAATGGTGAAAAACGGTCAAACACGATTATCTCCGGTGCCGTTCAACGGATTTTTGTGAATGAAGGCTTGTTGGATAGGTAAGACCCGGGGCAAGACGACCCCGGTGTGCAACCGTTGCGCACGTGCGCGTGCGCGACACCGGAACCGAAACAAAACTTCAAACGTCTCCCCTGAAATAAGTGCACCTTTTCAGGGGAAAATAAACACTCCCCTCCGTGCCCCCGGGTCTAACTGGAATAATAAAAGAGTCCCCAGCCAAATCCCATGTTCCGTTGAATAACTGTGAATTTTTTATGTTGCCAGCATTCAATAAGTCAAGCACACTTTCAGTCTGCAAAAGTGGAAGGAATTGAGACTTGTGTAGAGGCATCTCCACTTTGCGGGCACTCAGAGACTCGGGGGAAGACTTTTTGGATAGGTATGGCCCGGGGGATGAAGGCCAAGGAGAGACCCCCGGGCGTGCACGCGCGTGGGAGACGCACGGAACGAGACAGCATTTCAAACGCTTCTACCGAAATGGAAACACGTTTTCCGGGTGAAATAACCACAGTGCACGCTGCCCCCGCCTCTAACTTAAATGGGAAAATTGTCCCCGTCGAGATCCATGGGACACAACGGACACGGGAGGCCCACGAATATTTCAAACGTCTCCCCCGAAAAAAGTACACCTTTTCCGGGGAAAGAAAACACACTTCCCGCTGTCCCTTTCTCTCCCTTAAATGGCACAATTGTCCCCGTCCAAATCCATGCAACGCAACGGACACAGGAGGCCAACGAATATTTCAAACGTCTCCCCCGAAAAAAGTACACCTTATACGGGGTAGATAAACACTCTCCACGCTCCCCCCGGGTCTAACTTGAATTTTAAAAGTGTCCCCAGCCAAATCCCACGTTCGGGTGAATAACTGTGAATTTTACACCTCCAAAACATGCAAAAAGTCAACCACACTTTGACTCTGGGAAAGTGCAAGGAATTTGAGACTTGTGTAGAGGCATCTCCACTTTGCGGGCACTCAGAGACTCGGGGGAAGACTTTTTGGATAGGTATGGACCGGGGGAAGAAGGCCCATGAGAGACCCCCAGGCGTGCACGCGCGTGGGAAACGCACGGAACGAAACAAGATTTCAAACGCTTCTACCGAGTCGGGGACACGTTTTCCGGGTAAAATGACCACATTGCACGCTGCCCCCGTCTCTAACTTATATGGGAAAATTGTCCCCGTTCAAATCCATGGGGCAGAACGAAAACGGGAGGCCCGCGAATATTTCAAACGTCTCCCCCGAAAAAAGTACACCTTTTCCGGGGAGAAAAAACACACTACCCGCTGCCCCAGCCTCCAACTTGAATTATAAAAGTGTCCCCAGCCAAATCCCACGCTCGGGCGAGAAACGGCAAATTTTACCCTTTTTCACCTTTCCACACCTCCAGCGCACCCCCACACGGTCATCCCCGGGCTCCCAGGGGACCACCACTCCGGGACGTCCCCGGGCACCCATCCCCAGGCTCCCAAGGGACCCCCACTCCGGCCGCACCCTGCACACCCACTTTTGGGATCCAAGGGGACCCCCCCACACCCTCCCGGCCTCCCCGGGGACCCCCTCTCCAAGGGGGGACTGCACACCTCCGGGGGGGGGTGGCCCCCATCACCCATTCACCGGGGGGCCCTGTGCACCCACTCTTAAGCCCACCCCCTGTGTTAAAACCCATTAAATGCAACTTTAAGAACTATGTGCCCCTGGTCATCCAATTGACTTCCATTCAAAATGGACTTAGGTTTTGGAGGCTTAAAATTTTGTGCACCTGGGCATCCGCCCATTGACTTCCATTCAAAATGGACTTAGGTTTTGGAGGCTTAGAATTTTGTGCACCTGGGCATCCGCCCATTGACTTCCATTCAAAATGGACTTAGGTTTTGGAGGCTTAGAATTTTGTGCACCTGGGCATCCGCCCATTGACTTCCATTCAAAATGGACTTAGGTTTTGGAGGCTTAGAATTTTGTGCACCTGGGCATCCGCCCATTGACTTCCATTCAAAGTGGACTTATGTTTTGGTTATTTTCACCGACATGTCATCCCTTTTGAGTCCACAGGAGGGTGACTGTTTGTGGGCTTTGGTTTTTGGGTAGGTACCCCTCCTTGCCTCTCGGCGTCCCTCCATTGACTCCCCTACCATGGATCAACACTGTCCCCGCCCAGTACACGCTTCCCATGGAAAAACACCTTCCTGCCAATCGGCAATTATGCCTTGATTGATGCCGACCGACCTCAATGCTTGCCGCACATCATGGACGTTTCAAGGAAGAAGGTAGTGAAACCCTGCATTCTCTGCTCTGGGAAACATTTCGCCCGACTAAACAGACATCTTACAAAGGTGCACAAATTGAAAGTAGGCACCCACGATTACGACAATGCTTACAGAGGACTGACATCCAAGGATGCCGCCGAGGACAATCAACACCTCAAGCCGGGGTGCTCAAATACCCACAACGCTGTACCCACCGGTCCGGAGACCCACCAGAACATGTCCAGTTCCAGCCCCAGTTCCAGCTGCAGCTCAACCGACGAAGACACAGACACTGGGACCATTGTGGGCGCTTACCACGCTTACCTGGTGATCCCGCAAGCTTCGAAAAGACAGATGGAAAACGTCAAAAGCACCGTTAATCGAATCATAGACTTTATGGGTCAAATTAAGTACTTTGAAGAACCAGAAGCAGTTCAAAGTTGGTACAGCGACCTGTCCACCCGAGGTCTGAAGGCGAGTACCCTCAAATCGTACCTCTGTGACGTTACTGCGTTTGTGAAGTGGGTTAAAGATTATAAGCCGACCGGCCTTGCCGTTTCGAAAAAGGTCCTCCGTCCCATGCTCATGAAATTGAGCAAGCTTTCAAGAGACAACCGTGTCAACGTTCGTAGACACCGGCTGACCATCACCCGTTCCCAGCAGACGGGCCTGCTAAGGAGTGAGGAGATCCGTGCCATTGGCACCGATTTGGATAGGTGCATACCCGAGCTACTGCTGGCTTTGGAGAGGGCTGCTACGCATCGGAACGCTAACAGGGCTGCAGCTGCCATCATCCTGCAGGTTACAATATTCAACGGCGCCAGGCGCGGGGTTTTCTTGGAGATGACCCGCGACAACTTTGCCTCCGCCGAGCGCCTGGAGGATATGTTTCTTGTTTCAGTGCCGGAGCACAAGACGGCGCAATATCATGGCCCTGCCGTCTTAGCTCTCACGGGGGAAGAGCATGGATGGCTCTCTCGCTTTGTAGAGGCATCCACCAAGCTTCCCGGTTACCCTCGGAACACCGATCAGAGACTGTTCTTTTCCCGCAGCGGATCTTGCATGAATGGGCTATCCACAAACGTCCGGAAGTTGATGCATAGCTTGGGCCACCAAGGCATCACCCTGCATCACTTACGCCATTCCATAAGCACATTAAATTGGACCCACATGAGCGGGTCGGAACGAAATTTGATAGCTCACCATATGTGCCATTCTGCTGTTACCGAAGAGAGGTTTTATGTCCGCATTGGGACACCTCTTGGGCATGTTCAGGCCCGCAAAAACATCGCTGCTTTGCTGTGTGGTCCAAATGTTTGAATAAAAGAACCATTTGAATGAATTTCGTCTCGTGTTTATGTGGGTTTCAAAGCCCGAGCATACACATCTCACATCAGCCACTCCTCTCCCTCAAAGTGGACGTGCGCCCTAGCCCTAACCCAGGTATGACACCCACTCACTCACTCACCCACACGCACACACACACCCAACACTAGCCTTCCAATCCTTGGCTTGTAGTCTCCGCTGTTACCAGGTAGTCCACCTTGTTGGTATCACTCCTCTTGTCTTGTCTTTCCCCCCCCCCCCCCCTTCCCTCCCCTTCCCCCTCTCTCCCCCTCCCTCCCATCTAGCATGTCCCGCCCCACTCGCTACATTGGGAATGACTCCCAAACACTCCGCCACAGGTTCCTGGCGTCCCTCTCTGGACCCCAGTTCCCCTCTCCTCGTCTACGCGTTCCAATGGCGCCGTCCATCCCCTCATTCCCCTCAGTACTCTGGAGAACTTCTCCTATCCCACCTACCCCTGTCCACCCCCCCTCATCCTCCCTCCTCCCCCCACCCCCCGTGTCAACCATGACGACCCGGGCCCCTGGACCACGCCTGACCCCCCTTTACACCCGCCACGACCATCATGGCCGTAAGGACCAGTGGACCCTGACCCCTATCAGGAGCGTGCTGGTCCTGGGTGATTCTAATCTCCATCACCTCCCCCCCGTACTCAGAGAGGATACACAGGTAGACTCTTACCCGGGGGCTAAACTCTGCCACGCCCTCAACATCCTCGGTGGTCTCCAGAACTCCTACCCCCTAGTCACACGAGTCATCCTGTCATTTGGTGTGAATAACAGGTCTACCCCGGTTTTCATTTCCACCCGCCATCTCACCACCCTCCATACGGTGGCTGTCACTACCTTTCCCTCTGCCTTAGTGCAGGTTCCCCTGATTAACTTCGACCCTCTCCTAACTCAACCAGAAAGGGACACCCTTTCCTCCCTCAACTCCCTTATCCACTCTAGGGTGCCCACCATCCCTCTCCTCCCCGCCCACCTTTTCAACACCGGTTGGGACCACGTCCACTGGTCCATCCCTACTGGCCGCTCCTTCCTGGACCACTGGTCATTAATCTAATGCCAGACCCCTGTCCCCATCACACCCTTGTGCTTCTCCTCTGTGACTGCTGGCACTCAGTAACCCTGACCAGACCCAACTCCACCCCCAGTCCTTCCTGACACTGCTACAATAAACACCCCATCTCTCCTCACTTACCCAGCCCCCACTACCACCTTCAGAACAAAATATATGCTCCATCACATCAAACCCCCCCCCCCCCCCTCCGCCTCCTACCTCCCTTCCCCCCTCCCCTCCCTCCCACTAGGACCACCCATCACCACCACAAGTCTTCCAGAACCCTGAGGAGACACGTGCCTCTCATCCCTACAGAGACGCGTGTCCCCCGGAACGTCTGGGGTCCGTGTTTGCCAAAGGGTCGCTTAGGACCCTCTTGGCTTCACTCCACGTCTGCTGCCTACCCTCTCCTATGGTAATACCCCCCTCATGCCACTTCACTACAGTGATTGATGGCATCACCCAATATATAACCCTTCCTCCTACCTCCCTTCCCCCCTCCCCTCCCTCCCACTAGGACCACCCATCATCACCACAAGTCTTCCAGAACCCTGAGGAGACGCGTGCCTCTCATCCCTACAGAGACGCGTCCCCCGGAACGTCTGGGGTCTGTGTTTGCCAAAGGGTCGCTTAGGACCCTCTTGGCTTCACTCCACGTCTGCTGCCTATCCTCTCCTATGGTAAATTCCCCCTCATGCTACTTCACTACAGTGATTGATGGCATCACCCAATATATAACCCTTCCTCCTACCTCCCTTCCCCCCTCCCCTCCCTCCCACTAGGACCACCCATCATCACCACAAGTCTTCCAGAACCCTGAGGAGACGCGTGCCTCTCATCCCTACAGAGACGCGTGTCCCCCGGAACGTCTGGGGTCTGTGTTTGCCAAAGGGTCGCTTAGGACCCTCTTGGCTTCACTCCACGTCTGCTGCCTATCCTCTCCTATGGTAAATTCCCCCTCATGCTACTTCACTACAGTGATTGATGGCATCACCCAATATATAACCCTTCCTCCTACCTCCCTTCCCCCCTCCCCTCCCTCCCATTAGGACCACCCGTCATCACCACACACCTTCCAGAACCCTGAGGAGACGCGTGCCTCTCATCCCTACAGAGACGCGTGTCCCCAGAACGCCGCCTCCGGCGGCGTTTGGGGTTTGTGTTTGCCAAGGGGTCGCTGAGGACCCTCTTGGCTTCACTCCACGTACACCATTTACCTCTCCCCATGGTAATACCCTCTGTTTGTCTCTTCATGTTAAATGTTGCTTGTATTAGATCAGGTGTTTTGGTCCCTGCATGGTTATCATGACTGGTTAATAGTGTTAGCCTCCATATTTTAGCTTTAGTCCTGTTCATTGGCATGCCTGGCTGGATTAGGAGGAGTTATCCATGTTGCCTGACCTTTGTCTGCCTCTATTAATTTCCTTTCACCCTCCTGTTTCTCCCTCTCTCCTTCCTCCTTGGTGCCTCTCTGCTCTTCGTGTCAGGCGGCGAGCTACCATAGGGTACTAGGCCTGGGTCCTCTTCGGAGTTCCTGGAGGGGCGTAGCCCCTTTTCTCTCGGTGGGTGATCCGTAGGTTCCTGGAAGTGTACGTGCACTCTACCCCGACCTCTGCTGATCTCCGGATCTTAAATGTCATTGTGAGTGGGTTTCATATTCTCCTCCTAACCCTAACCCTAACCCTATTATTATTGACATTCATGTTGTCTTATTGTGAAGCAGCTCAGGTAGGTATTATTATTGACATGAATATTTTATTGTTTGCTAGGTTTTTATTAGTAAAATTGCTTTTTAATGTTAAAGTCGCTAATTTATTGGAAAGTCGCTTTGAGTTGAGGCGTCTGGGCATTCTGTTAGTTTTTCCCATTTCTTCTCAGAACAGCATTGGGTGGGACGGTTTCTCTGTGGACTGGACATTTTTACAAAATTCAGGTGTTGACGTACCAATTGGACTGGAATCACACACTGGGGATTTGATCAACCCTGGTGGGCCTGCCTATGGTGAGGGTGTCTAGTGTTTCGAAGGCCGAAACACCCAATGATCCTGGGTATACTACTGATGATGTGATTCCACAATTTAGACTCACATTTGGCTTTAATTCTCACTTCTTCTTGACTGACAGACGCTGTGACAGCTGTATTTATTTTAGCAATAGGCAGTGTTAGAGTGGTGTATCATCCAGAGGGATGTTTATGCCGATGGGCTCCTATTTGCTAAAAAGGTCAGGTTTGACATCAAGGAAACAACAATTGAAGAAGACTTGGACACAGGATGTTGGATGAAGACTGATGGGCTCCCATTCATTAAAAAGGTCAGGTTTGACAACAAAGAAACAACAGCAGTTGAAGAGGACCTGGAGACGGGATGTTGGATGAAGACCAACGGGATCCGGATTTGGACCGACTCTGTACTCATTGAATCATGACCTTCGGTCCATTGAGGCCTGGGCCGGTGTCTCTTGAGTTTATTTTGTCTCATGGGTTAAAACCATAATCTCTGAACCACCTGGACTCACTGCTGGGCTCTCAGCCCTCTACAGTGATCCCGATCTTGGGCCTTGTCATGGGACGTGGTCTCGGGTGACTGCCTGGAGTGGCGGTGGGCATTGGGTATATCGGATGTGATCCTGGTGTCAGGCTAGCCGGCGGTCATCTGTCAGGGCATTGATTGGGCATCACGGTCTGCATTGTTGGTGCTGGGGAAGATCGGATGTGACCTCAACCACTTTGCAGGCTTTGGTGGTCTGGGTTGTATTATTGTTCAGAGTAGGGATGTGCTTGTGTTACATGATTTCTCTGTGAGACTGCTGGCCCTGGGCTTCTGGATGATGTTGGTCTTAACCTTTACGGGGATTTTGAGTCTGAGAACGGTTTTAATTACATTTTTTAATTACATTTTGGAAAGTCTTCGGACAACTGTATCCCTGTGGGATGTTAATACTACTTCTATTGGCCAATGTGACTGGCAGTAGAGAAGGAGGAGCCTATAAAACAGACTCTTGCTCATTTATTCATTCCAGGGGGACGGAGTGAGTTGGGTTTCAGGTGCGCGTGCCTAAATGGGGTCTCACCAATACTGTGGTCCCGTCGGGGTCCCACAGGGTGTTTCCTCGTTATTACTACCACACCTAACCTTGCCTGGGCCTTGGCCCGACTTGCTCCTATCGTCCCCTTTCCATTTCCACTCTTAATTCTTATATTAATTCTTATATTGCCTCAAGAAGATGAAGACAATTTTTGTGAGGAGGCCTGTGGCTTTGCTCTTCTAAGTTTAGATTTTTCACAACACTCTGGACAAGATTACGCAGGATTTTTCACAACACTCTCAACGGGACGGCACAAGACTTCCTCAATCCATCAAGCTTCCTGCAGGATTTGTTCACTCAAGAGGTTATTTTGGGAGGGGGAATGTGTTTTGCTCACTGTTTTCTACTCTTCCTAGTCTGTCTCTGCCTTCCACCCCTTGGGATTGATTCCTTTGGGGAGGGCGGGAGATTTCGACTCGAGCCCTGTGGGAAGCAGTGTCATTCGCCCTGTGGGTGTCTGCACTGTACGAGTCACTGCTCTATTTTCCTTCTCCTTCTCTTGCCTAAACCCAACCCCCCCTCTCTCCCTACCCTAACCCCTCCTGCACCCTATCCTAACCCCAACCCTAGACCCCTGGTGGGTCTCTCTTTCTCTCCTAAACCTAACCCTGCTTTCTATCCTAACCCTCTTTTATTCCTAGGACAGGTAAGTATTATTATTATTATTGACATTCATGTTGTCTTATTGTGAAGCAGCTCAGGTAAGTATTATTATTGACACGAATATTTTATTGTTTGCTAGGTTTTTATTAGTAAAATTGCTTTTTAATGTTAAAGTCGCTAGTTTATTGGAAAGTCGCTTTGAGTTGAGGCGTCTGGGCATTCTGTTAGTTTTTCCCATTTCTTCTCAGAACAGCATTGGGTGGGACGGTTTCTCTGTGGACTGGACTTTTTTACAAAATTCAGGTGTTGACGTACCAATTGGACTGGAATCACACACTGGGGATTTGATCAACCCTGGTGGGCCTGCCTATGGTGAGGGTGTCTAGTGTTTCGAAGGCCGAAACACCCAATGATCCTAGGTATACTACTGATGATGTGATTCCACAATTTAGACTCATATTTGGCTTTAATTCTCACTTCTTCTTGACTGACAGACGCTGTGACAGCTGTATTTATTTTAGCAATAGGTAATGTTAGAGTGGTGTATCATCCAGAGGGATGTTTATGCCGATGGGCTCCTATTTGCTAAAAAGGTCAGGTTTGACAACAAGGAAACAACAATTGAAGAAGACTCGGACACAGGATGTTGGATGAAGACGGATGGGCTCCCATTTATTAATAAGGTCAGGTTTGACAACAAGGAAACAACAGCAGTTGAAGAGGACTTGGAGACGGGATGTTGGATGAAGACCAACGGGATCCGGATTTGGACCGACTCTGTACTCATTGAATCATGACCTTCGGTCCATTGAGGCCTGGGCCGGTGTCTCTTGAGTTTATTTTGTCTCATGGGCTAAAACCATAATCTCTGAACCACCTGGACTCACTGCTGGGATCTCAGCCCTCTACAGTGATCCTGATCTTGGGCCTTGTCATGGGACGTGGTCTCGGGTGACTGCCTGGAGTGGCGGTGGGCATCGGGTATATCGGATGTGATCCTGGTGTCAGGCTAGCCGGCGGTCATCTGTCAGGGCATTGATTGGGCATCACGGTCTGCATTGTTGGTGCTGGGGAAGATCGGATGTGACCTCAACCACTTTGCGGGCTTTGGTGGTCTGGGTTGTATTATTGTTCCGGGTAGGGATGTGCTTGTGTTACATGATTTCTCTGTGAGACTACTGGCCCTGGGCTTCTGGATGATGTTGGTCTTAACCTTTACGGGGATTCTGAGTCAGAGAACGGTTTTAATTACATTTTGAAAAGTCTTCGGACAACTGTATCCCTGTGGGACGTTAATACTACTTGTATTGGCCAATGTGACTGGCAGTAGAGAAGGAGGAGCCTATAAAACAGACTCTTGCTCATTTATTCATTTATTCATTCCAGGGGGACCGAGTGAGTTGGGTTTCAGGTGCGCGTGCCTAAATGGGGTCTCACCAATACTGTGGTCCCGTCAAGGTCCCACAGGGTGTTTCCTCGTTATTACTACCACACCTAAGCCTAACCCTTAACCCTAACCCCCTAACCCTTTGACATTTCAATGCATGTTAGCATCCATCGGGTCAATGACAAGTAATATCACGAACATTAGAGTTTGTCATTTCAGAGTTTGTCATGTAGGCTATTTTCTCAGGTAGTATTGGCTGTCATTTAGCTAGCTACTTTTATAAGGGATTACTAATAGGTTACTGTAGCGACAGATGTTATTCCGACTAGCAAAAGCAATATTTAATCTGTTATATATAATATATGTCACTGGGGACAAAACGAAATAAAGAGAACTTTTTCACTTGTGGTAATAAAGTGACCCAGAACAAGTACAAAAATATTCTTCTGGAAATAGTTGCCAGCTAAATATTTGATATGTTAAAAAGCTAATTATAACAATAAATACATGTTATTGTATTAGTGTAAAAATCGCTCCTTTTACCTTTTAGATGTCGAGTTCAAAGAGCCACAAAGGAATGGGGGATGGGGAATGGATGTCCCGTTTGAGGAGGTTTGCCAGCTCTGGGGTTTGGCCTGCTGATGCAGGCAACAGGCCAGCCCCAAGACAGAAGAGGTGGTATGACCTCTTTCAAAAGGTATATAAAAAAATTCTGATGGCCTATAAAAGATGACTGAATTGCCAGAAATACCAGTCACAGTATGGGACCTTGATAAACATAATGAACAGCAACTTCAGTGTCAATGTCATGTTTAGTCACCAATAGAAGATATGTCAAAACGCTCCATTTCTATTGGGTTGTTTTCTTTAAAAAAGTGTTTGTTTTATTTGGAACAGATTGAGAAGTGCCCGTTACAGTCAGGGGGTCAAAGAATGCTGTTTGGTGGGACACAGCAGTGTGCTTGTGGCTTTCACAACCCAAAGGTAATGTGAATGAGACTTCTTGACACCAAAACACTAAAAGAATCACTATGTGATGTGCTCAGTAATGTGATGTCTGACATGGATCTCTCTGTCCTTAATACAGCCAACCACTGGGCAAACTGTGGCAGAGACCTCTACCTGTGCTGCCCCTCCCCCACTGGGAACAGCCTCTACCTCAGCCTCTGCCTCTGCCCCTCCTCCACTGGGAATGGCCTCAGCCTCTGCCTCAGCCCATGTCCCAGCACGGCCCACACTGAATTTGTCCATGGTGAGTATTTCAATATTATTGTCATACAAGCTTTCAAATATGGACAACCACTGATTACATATGATGATGGCAAAATGGAAGAGCATTTCAGGTTTACAATGTATTCCTTTGATAAATGCTCTAATTGTCACCACAGTTTTCTAAACCACGATTTGGAGGCTCACATGGCGCTGCTGCAAAGCCAAATGTGAATGTGGTTAGGAAAGCAAAGGTAAATATGATTATATGTAAATATAATATAATACATATTTATAGGTTAATATGAGCAAACCTAAATTTTAAGAGCTTGATTTGAGTCCATTGATTTCTACTTTTTACAAATGCTTCCCCCCATCCTTCTCCCAGCCTCTGTCCAGTCCACCCACCATGACAGGAGACACCCAGGCCACTGCCAGCTCACCCATGGCCTCTGTGAGGACCACCCCACCTGGCTTTGGTTCCCCTACAGCCTCTGTGAGGACCCCCCCACCTGGCTTTGGTTCCCCTATGGCCTCTGTGAGGCCCAGAACACCATCAAGACCTGCCGTGGCTTTTGTGAGGACCGAATCACCGCTCTCAAAGCCCCCATCCACCCCCTACAAAACCTCCATGAGGACAACTTCCCGCTCCAGTCCTGCGACGACCTCTGTGAGGCCCAGCACAGCTTCCAGCCTCAGCACTGTTGTCTCAGAGACCAGCACCAGCCCTGCAATGGCTGCTGTAAGTGTTGTGTTCTTGGAACTGTTTTAGTTTTATAAGATGAGGTTGTTCTCATATGATTGGGCTATTCTGTTTTTATAAATATAATTATTTCTCTTGTTTTGTAACAGGATGTGCATGATGAGGATGAGCTTGCTGCTCCTGGCCCTGCTCCTGGTCCAACTCCTGACTTCTGGCTTCCTGTCAGAATGAAGGAGACGATCCCAGTTCAGGACCAACGGTGGATTGCGTCCACCCTTTTTCAGTCTGGCAAGCTGCGTTTGAACTTGAAGCTCTGGTATGAGCCACCAGCCTCTGCCCTGATATACCACCAGGCTCCAACACCGGACCGCTTTTTTGCCCACAGGCTCTTGGTATGGATGCCCTATCACTTGTGGAAAGTGAGGGTATTCTGCCAAACCTGTGGGAAGCAGCTGACGGGGTATGGTGTGCACAAGAGGGTGCGTAAGGTCCTGGACGTGGACCGCTACTACCTGATGGTGACGGAGACACTCAGGTGCACTGTGTGTCGCCTGACCCATCTGGCAACCAGTCAGGCTGTCCTGGACCAGCTGGACCTGCCTCACAGGAGGAAGTTCAGGATGATCCTGACACGCTTGTGAGTTAAAAATCTACAATCATTTTCTGATAATGCCTGCTGCAGGTCCTTACATAATTGAACAAGTTCTTGAAACTTATCTGTCTTTTCTTCAAGGTATGCTTGTGACATACGGGTCATCCGCATGTTGCGGGAACGGACCCTCGGCAATAGCCCGGCGTGCCTGGTGAAGCAGCTGCGGGAGAACCATGGGGAGGAGTGGTTGGACCGCCTGGCCGACTACTTGGGGGAGTGTGCGGCCTTCGTTGACCAGCCCAGCCTCTTCCCAGTGACCTGCCAGGAACCTCCACAGCCCCTCGATGTCCCAACCAGCCGGTGGGTGCTGTCGGTGTACGGCAGGGACATCATCAGCCGGATGGACCATATAAAGGCGTCCATCACGTCAACCTTTGGTAACATTTTGAAGATGGACTCCACCAAAAAGGTAATAGGATGAAGAAAATCCATAGTGTAAATTATGTACAACACAATGAAAACATGAAACCTCAATGATTTGTATTCTTACAAGCACACATACACACACACATCCATGCCTTTGATTAGACTGCAGTAATACATAAATAAATAAATACACTTCTGTGTTTATTTAACAGACTTTCTTTTGAAACCTCTCATGAAGTTTTCTGTGTGAATTTTGTCATTTCAGATGACAAAGAAGCTGGCTGGTGCAGCAAAGGGGACTGCATTCTGGGTGACCTCGGTGGGGAATGAGATCGGCCAGGTCCTCATCAGTGTCCTGACTGCCCAGGAGGGACCGGGGCTGGACCCGATGGTCTCTGGCCTCATTGAGAGGTACACCCAGGCAGGTGCAGCTCCCCCGGTCCTGCTCTATGTGGACTGTGGCTGCTGCTCAGAGGAGGGGGAGACCAAGCTTCAGGCCAGGTTTGGAGGGTGGCCAGACCTGAAAATAAGGCTGGACATCTGGCATTTTATGCGACGGCTGGCCGTGGGATGCACCACCGATGCCCATGCCCTGTACCCCCTCTTCATGAGCCGCCTGTCTGTGTGCCTGTTCGAGTGGGACGCAGCAGACGTAGCCCTACTGCGCAGGGTGAAGAGGGAGCAGCTCAAAAGGGAGGGTGTGCCCCTCATCACCAGTGACATGGTGGACAAGGCCATCACCAAGGCTGAGCTGTCCCAGTTCTGCAGGCGGAGGACACGTGGAGTGGACGCCACGGTCCTCCGCATTGAGCAGCTGCTGCAGGAGCTGATGGGGGAGAAGGGGAGAGACCTGCTCGGGGTTCCGCTGCTGGACCAGCCTAAGATGGAGCACATCTGGCGCACCCAGAAGAGGCACGTGAAGTGCATCCAGGATGTGCCAGGTGTACTCCTGTACACTGAGACAGGCAGTTCCACCAGGGAGGGGATCCAGCTGACCACATACAGGTGTGCAAGAGGCTCCACCTCCTTGGAGTCCTTCCACTGCCACCTGAACAGGTTTATTCCAGGTTGGTGTAGATCTTCATCTAAACATTATTCTTAATAATGAAATTATATTCAAATAGCCTTGTTAATCATTGTTCACGTTCTCTTTTTTTTTTAGGAACGAGTGCAAACCTGCTCAACTTCCAGCTGTACCTCCTGGAAGGCCTGAACAGGTGGAACCAGAACCGGGCAGCGGCCTCCATCACCACCAAGCGCATGGCGCTGTTGACGTACGCGGGGGACGTGCTGGAGTCCGTCAACAGCAACAGCCTGAAGGTGTTTGGAAGGAAGTATGTCCCCTCCTTCATCCCGCCGAGAAAGTACACCGGTAAGTCTCAGGGCAAATATGAATACAAATAATGATGTTGTTGAGAGCTCAGTATTTATGCATCATGGTAAGTTCCATATCTGTTTTTTAATACTCATTAGCATTGCATTGTTGTTCATGTTCAGGAGAGTTGCTTGGGGTGAACTACCTGCTTAGGCAGACAGGGCAGCCCTTGCAGGACATGGACCCCGACTCTGAGGAGACAGACCAACTGCTGGAGGACCACGCCACAGAGGAGGAACAGGCGGATGAAGGGTTTGAGGATGACGAACAGGACCTCACTATTGGTAGTGTTTCGGAAGACCTCCCGTCTTCCGCCCTGCCTTCCACCACCCTGCCTGTGGTCCCCACCCTGCCCCTCACCTCCTCCACCCTGCCTTCCACCACCCTGCCTGTGGTCCCCACCGTGCCCCTCACCTCCTCCACCCTGCCTTCTAACACCCTGCCACTCACCTCCTCCACCCTGCCTTCCACCACCTTGTCTCTAACCACCTCCATCCTACCTGTCACCACCACCACTCTGCCTGTCACCCCCATGCCTGTAGCTACCACCCTGCCTCCCCCCATAACCCAGCCTTGTGTCCCAGGTGCCTCCTCACAGGTGCCTGAAGAACAGCTGGTATGTTAACTTTCTACTAGTAATTAACTGTCATTCATAGAAACTAACAAGTTCAGTAGTTAGGAAAGTGTCTGAATACAAGCGCAATTCATTATTAGGAACAACACACAGTAATTGACAGCAAACAAATAAAACACACAGCAGCAGCAGTCAATATAACATACCTTTGCCATGAGGTGTTCAGCGCTAATGTGAAATTGTTCAATGTTTCAGGCTGTGGACGAGCATGGCATGCCAGGCATGGATCGGGTGGATAGACTGGCAGAGTGCTTAGTGGAGCTGAGGCATCAGACCAACATGACCCTCGATAACCAGCAGGTCAGCAAGACATTCATTGTACAACAGATATTTGTTTATATATTTATAATATATAAACATATAAAATATATGTTTTCTTTCCTTCTTAGGTCAGCAACATTGTGGGGCTGTGGCAAGACCTGCTGGATTACGACAAGCAGAGGGTCGTGTTTGCTGCGCGGCACCTGGACAGGCTGATAAAGGGAAGGTTCCGCCACAAAAAAAAGGTGGAGTTCACGCCAGGTGTGGAGAGTGTGGAGAGGTGTGTCCTGGGGTCCACTGGTTCGCCTGCTCAGTGGCCAGACTGCTGCCGCCTTGTGGAGGCCATCTTCGTCCGGCTCTCGGACATCCACAAGAGTCCCAGGAAGCAGGGGAAGAGCAGCATGTCCAGGTGGACTCTGATCCTGCAGGACTACCGCAAGGTCCGGCAGCTCATCCTGGGCAATGGGGCCATCATGCAGGGCACCACCCTGCAGCTGGTGGAGGTGAACCAGTCGACCCTCTCCCAGTGGTACAACCGGAGGGTGAAGAGGCAGGATCTGGCTGTGCTGCAGCAGGGCATAAACTTGCCAGGTCCTCTGTCTGTGGCTACCGAGCCTCTCCCGCCTGCCAACGTCCGCCCTGCTGTTGCTCCACCTCAACCCCAGGGAGCAGCCCACACCTACCACCTGCCGCAGAGCACAGCAGGGCAGGCAAAGACCAAGAGGCGGGCAACATATGCAGCCACAGCACCACCTCCAGCGGTCCGACCCAGGCTGGCAGCCCAGAGGCAGCTCTTCCCTGGCCCTTCAGCCGCCCTTGGAGCCCCCACTCCCATCCCTATCATGCCCCGCCCTACCACCATTGCCCCTCGCCCTGCTGCCGTCCCCACTGTGGTGTTTGTCTCCCGAGCCCCTGGTATGAGGGCACCCTCTGCCCCCTCTCCATTGATGGTCCCCCAAGCCCTGCGTTTTGTCCCACCCTCTTCCTGCACCACCCACCTTCCCCAGCTTCGTCCTGCTCCTGGTCCAGCTCCCCGTGCCCACCAGAGGAGAGTGGAGGCCAACAAATGCTGGAGGTGTGGCCAGAACAGAACGGCAGAGACTGGCCACAGCCAGTATAAGGGGACTGTTTACTGCCCCTCTGCAGAGACTCTGTCCAGAGAGCAGTGGCTGGAGGAGCAAAAAAAGAAATAATTCTTTGGGCCTTTGTATATAGTTTTCATTGTTTAGATATAGTTAATGCTTAGATTTCCCGTGTGTATATCGTTTTCATTGTTTAGATATAGTTTATGCTTAGATTTCCATTGTGTATATAGTTTTCATTGTGTAAATATTGTAATTTAGCATATCATTTGCCTGTATATATATATATATATATAGTTTAAATTAGTTGTTGTTGTTCATATTTCTATTTTTACAATTGTGGATAAATGTTTCTATTTATCAACTATTTGTTGGTCAGTCCGTCGTTATTTCCCAATCACTACTCTTTCTAACCAAATACGGCAAGTCTGCAAGAAGTAAGAGCAGCAAAAAGTGACTAACTTTACGCTTGCTTGCGCACATTGTTTTAAAATATTTAATATATGGATCATGCAAGTGTTGATATGGTAAGTGCAGAAACCAAAAAGACAGAGCTTCAGATAAGAGCACACAAAGCTCAGAAGCCACACAGTTTGAGAGATAGATAGATGGATGGATAGAGAGATAGATCTAATTAAAACTAACTAAAAACAGTACTCCTGTGTGGAGTGAATACAAATAAAGGCAAATAGTGTACAATAGATAACCCTGTAAAATATAAATAATGCACTAGTGGATACAAATGGTTTTCAAATTACACTAAATTAGCAACGTATCTCCATCTATCTTATATTGTTACATTTTGATAACATACACACTTGGAGACTCAAGTGTGTGTGTTTATTAGAAATAGTCAAAGGTGCCGTAGGTGGGACGCGAACCGCGGACCTTCGGTTCCATTCTACGTCTTCCCCAAACACTGTAAAATTCGTAATTTCGGGTGTTTTTTCGAATTGTCTTAAAACGTAACGGGTTAAACATGTTTAAACTATGAATGGGGACTTTCAACTTTCCCCTTTTCTCTCTTTTTCCTCTTCTTCTCCCTTTTTCCTCCTTTTTTCTCCCTTTTTCCTCCTTTTTTCTTCCCCCTCCCTTCTCCCCCTTCTTCCCCCCTCAAACAGGCGATTGTTCCCCAGCTTTAGCTCAAATGGTAGAGCGCTCGCTTAGCATGCGAGAAGTAGCGGGATCGATGCCCGCATTCTCCAATGCTTTTCGGCTCGTTTGTTGTTCAGTGGCTCGGCTAGTTCAATAAGACAAGTTTATCCGGTTTGTCCGGTGTCGCAATCCTCTCTGACCAGTCAGTGGTCTGCAGTGTTATGGCGTGACCTTTTTGAAAATGACGCGTTGACCACTTCCTTGAGTAGACGGTATTTTGCAAACACCACGGGTTTACCCAAACCGAGGATCAAACCAGAGACCTTGACACCCTCGGCCTAACTCTCTCTCCCAACTGAGCTATAGGCGTTCCAAACCCAGTCAGTAGCATTCCAAAGCCTTGCCACAAACGAAATAAAGCAATGGAAAAGATCCCCAAAAAGGGGTGGTTGGCCCGTATGGGGATCGAACCCACGACCTTGGCGTTATTAGCACCACGCTCTGACCAACTGAGCTAACGGGCCAGAGACACACTCGCCAGCCGCGGACACTGTCTCCAGCCGCGGAAATGCAATGTCCTAGGCGCCACCTCGTGTCGGCGTGAAACGACCGGTCGTATTCGGCCCACGCTGTAAGTCGTTTTTCCTCACTCTAAATTCAAGGGGATGTCAAGAAAGCGATTAAACGGGAGCTACGAGTCTTGCAAGACTCCAACGTCCACTGCTGAGCAAGGGGGAATTAGCTCAAATGGTAGAGCGCTCGCTTAGCATGCGAGAAGTAGCGGGATCGATGCCCGCATTCTCCAATGCTTTTCGGCTCGTTTGTTGTTCAGTGGCTCGGCTAGTTCAATAAGACAAGTTTATCCGGTTTGTCCGGTGTCGCAATCCTCTCTGACCAGTCAGTGGTCTGCAGTGTTATGGCGTGACCTTTTTGAAAATGACGCGTTGACCACTTCCTTGAGTAGACGGTATTTTGCAAACACCACGGGTTTACCCAAACCGAGGATCAAACCAGAGACCTTGACACCCTCGGCCTAACTCTCTCTCCCAACTGAGCTATAGGCGTTCCAAACCCAGTCAGTAGCATTCCAAAGCCTTGCCACAAACGAAATAAAGCAATGGAAAAGATCCCCAAAAAGGGGTGGTTGGCCCGTATGGGGATCGAACCCACGACCTTGGCGTTATTAGCACCACGCTCTGACCAACTGAACTAACGGGCCAGAGACACACTCGCCAGCCGCGGACACTGTCTCCAGCCGCGGAAATGCAATGTCCTAGGCGCCACCTCGTGTCGGCGTGAAACGACCGGTCGTATTCGGCCCACGCTGTAAGTCGTTTTTCCTCACTCTAAATTCAAGGGGATGTCAAGAAAGCGATTAAACGGGAGCTACGAGTCTTGCAAGACTCCAACGTCCACTGCTGAGCAAGGGGGAATTAGCTCAAATGGTAGAGCGCTCGCTTAGCATGCGAGAAGTAGCGGGATCGATGCCCGCATTCTCCAATGCTTTTCGGCTCGTTTGTTGTTCAGTGGCTCGGCTAGTTCAATAAGACAAGTTTATCCGGTTTGTCCGGTGTCGCAATCCTCTCTGACCAGTCAGTGGTCTGCAGTGTTATGGCGTGACCTTTTTGAAAATGACGCGTTGACCACTTCCTTGAGTAGACGGTATTTTGCAAACACCACGGGTTTACCCAAACCGAGGATCAAACCAGAGACCTTGACACCCTCGGCCTAACTCTCTCTCCCAACTGAGCTATAGGCGTTCCAAACCCAGTCAGTAGCATTCCAAAGCCTTGCCACAAACGAAATAAAGCAATGGAAAAGATCCCCAAAAAGGGGTGGTTGGCCCGTATGGGGATCGAACCCACGACCTTGGCGTTATTAGCACCACGCTCTGACCAACTGAGCTAACGGGCCAGAGACACACTCGCCAGCCGCGGACACTGTCTCCAGCCGCGGAAATGCAATGTCCTAGGCGCCACCTCGTGTCGGCGTGAAACGACCGGTCGTATTCGGCCCACGCTGTAAGTCGTTTTTCCTCACTCTAAATTCAAGGGGATGTCAAGAAAGCGATTAAACGGGAGCTACGAGTCTTGCAAGACTCCAACGTCCACTGCTGAGCAAGGGGGAATTAGCTCAAATGGTAGAGCGCTCGCTTAGCATGCGAGAAGTAGCGGGATCGATGCCCGCATTCTCCAATGCTTTTCGGCTCGTTTGTTGTTCAGTGGCTCGGCTAGTTCAATAAGACAAGTTTATCCGGTTTGTCCGGTGTCGCAATCCTCTCTGACCAGTCAGTGGTCTGCAGTGTTATGGCGTGACCTTTTTGAAAATGACGCGTCGACCACTCCCTTGAGTAGACGGTATTTTGCAAACACCACGGGTTTACCCAAACCGAGGATCAAACCAGAGACCTTGACACCCTCGGCCTAACTCTCTCTCCCAACTGAGCTATAGGCGTTCCAAACCCAGTCAGTAGCATTCCAAAGCCTTGCCACAAACGAAATAAAGCAATGGAAAAGATCCCCAAAAAGGGGTGGTTGGCCCGTATGGGGATCGAACCCACGACCTTGGCGTTATTAGCACCACGCTCTGACCAACTGAGCTAACGGGCCAGAGACACACTCGCCAGCCGCGGACACTGTCTCCAGCCGCGGAAATGCAATGTCCTAGGCGCCACCTCGTGTCGGCGTGAAACGACCGGTCGTATTCGGCCCACGCTGTAAGTCGTTTTTCCTCACTCTAAATTCAAGGGGATGTCAAGAAAGCGATTAAACGGGAGCTACGAGTCTTGCAAGACTCCAACGTCCACTGCTGAGCAAGGGGGAATTAGCTCAAATGGTAGAGCGCTCGCTTAGCATGCGAGAAGTAGCGGGATCGATGCCCGCATTCTCCAATGCTTTTCGGCTCGTTTGTTGTTCAGTGGCTCGGCTAGTTCAATAAGACAAGTTTATCCGGTTTGTCCGGTGTCGCAATCCTCTCTGACCAGTCAGTGGTCTGCAGTGTTATGGCGTGACCTTTTTGAAAATGACGCGTTGACCACTTCCTTGAGTAGACGGTATTTTGCAAACACCACGGGTTTACCCAAACCGAGGATCAAACCAGAGACCTTGACACCCTCGGCCTAACTCTCTCTCCCAACTGAGCTATAGGCGTTCCAAACCCAGTCAGTAGCATTCCAAAGCCTTGCCACAAACGAAATAAAGCAATGGAAAAGATCCCCAAAAAGGGGTGGTTGGCCCGTATGGGGATCGAACCCACGACCTTGGCGTTATTAGCACCACGCTCTGACCAACTGAGCTAACGGGCCAGAGACACACTCGCCAGCCGCGGACACTGTCTCCAGCCGCGGAAATGCAATGTCCTAGGCGCCACCTCGTGTCGGCGTGAAACGACCGGTCGTATTCGGCCCACGCTGTAAGTCGTTTTTCCTCACTCTAAATTCAAGGGGATGTCAAGAAAGCGATTAAACGGGAGCTACGAGTCTTGCAAGACTCCAACGTCCACTGCTGAGCAAGGGGGAATTAGCTCAAATGGTAGAGCGCTCGCTTAGCATGCGAGAAGTAGCGGGATCGATGCCCGCATTCTCCAATGCTTTTCGGCTCGTTTGTTGTTCAGTGGCTCGGCTAGTTCAATAAGACAAGTTTATCCGGTTTGTCCGGTGTCGCAATCCTCTCTGACCAGTCAGTGGTCTGCAGTGTTATGGCGTGACCTTTTTGAAAATGACGCGTCGACCACTTCCTTGAGTAGACGGTATTTTGCAAACACCACGGGTTTACCCAAACCGAGGATCAAACCAGAGACCTTGACACCCTCGGCCTAACTCTCTCTCCCAACTGAGCTATAGGCGTTCCAAACCCAGTCAGTAGCATTCCAAAGCCTTGCCACAAACGAAATAAAGCAATGGAAAAGATCCCCAAAAAGGGGTGGTTGGCCCGTATGGGGATCGAACCCACGACCTTGGCGTTATTAGCACCACGCTCTGACCAACTGAGCTAACGGGCCAGAGACACACTCGCCAGCCGCGGACACTGTCTCCAGCCGCGGAAATGCAATGTCCTAGGCGCCACCTCGTGTCGGCGTGAAACGACCGGTCGTATTCGGCCCACGCTGTAAGTCGTTTTTCCTCACTCTAAATTCAAGGGGATGTCAAGAAAGCGATTAAACGGGAGCTACGAGTCTTGCAAGACTCCAACGTCCACTGCTGAGCAAGGGGGAATTAGCTCAAATGGTAGAGCGCTCGCTTAGCATGCGAGAAGTAGCGGGATCGATGCCCGCATTCTCCAATGCTTTTCGGCTCGTTTGTTGTTCAGTGGCTCGGCTAGTTCAATAAGACAAGTTTATCCGGTTTGTCCGGTGTCGCAATCCTCTCTGACCAGTCAGTGGTCTGCAGTGTTATGGCGTGACCTTTTTGAAAATGACGCGTTGACCACTTCCTTGAGTAGACGGTATTTTGCAAACACCACGGGTTTACCCAAACCGAGGATCAAACCAGAGACCTTGACACCCTCGGCCTAACTCTCTCTCCCAACTGAGCTATAGGCGTTCCAAACCCAGTCAGTAGCATTCCAAAGCCTTGCCACAAACGAAATAAAGCAATGGAAAAGATCCCCAAAAAGGGGTGGTTGGCCCGTATGGGGATCGAACCCACGACCTTGGCGTTATTAGCACCACGCTCTGACCAACTGAACTAACGGGCCAGAGACACACTCGCCAGCCGCGGACACTGTCTCCAGCCGCGGAAATGCAATGTCCTAGGCGCCACCTCGTGTCGGCGTGAAACGACCGGTCGTATTCGGCCCACGCTGTAAGTCGTTTTTCCTCACTCTAAATTCAAGGGGATGTCAAGAAAGCGATTAAACGGGAGCTACGAGTCTTGCAAGACTCCAACGTCCACTGCTGAGCAAGGGGGAATTAGCTCAAATGGTAGAGCGCTCGCTTAGCATGCGAGAAGTAGCGGGATCGATGCCCGCATTCTCCAATGCTTTTCGGCTCGTTTGTTGTTCAGTGGCTCGGCTAGTTCAATAAGACAAGTTTATCCGGTTTGTCCGGTGTCGCAATCCTCTCTGACCAGTCAGTGGTCTGCAGTGTTATGGCGTGACCTTTTTGAAAATGACGCGTTGACCACTTCCTTGAGTAGACGGTATTTTGCAAACACCACGGGTTTACCCAAACCGAGGATCAAACCAGAGACCTTGACACCCTCGGCCTAACTCTCTCTCCCAACTGAGCTATAGGCGTTCCAAACCCAGTCAGTAGCATTCCAAAGCCTTGCCACAAACGAAATAAAGCAATGGAAAAGATCCCCAAAAAGGGGTGGTTGGCCCGTATGGGGATCGAACCCACGACCTTGGCGTTATTAGCACCACGCTCTGACCAACTGAGCTAACGGGCCAGAGACACACTCGCCAGCCGCGGACACTGTCTCCAGCCGCGGAAATGCAATGTCCTAGGCGCCACCTCGTGTCGGCGTGAAACGACCGGTCGTATTCGGCCCACGCTGTAAGTCGTTTTTCCTCACTCTAAATTCAAGGGGATGTCAAGAAAGCGATTAAACGGGAGCTACGAGTCTTGCAAGACTCCAACGTCCACTGCTGAGCAAGGGGGAATTAGCTCAAATGGTAGAGCGCTCGCTTAGCATGCGAGAAGTAGCGGGATCGATGCCCGCATTCTCCAATGCTTTTCGGCTCGTTTGTTGTTCAGTGGCTCGGCTAGTTCAATAAGACAAGTTTATCCGGTTTGTCCGGTGTCGCAATCCTCTCTGACCAGTCAGTGGTCTGCAGTGTTATGGCGTGACCTTTTTGAAAATGACGCGTCGACCACTTCCTTGAGTAGACGGTATTTTGCAAACACCACGGGTTTACCCAAACCGAGGATCAAACCAGAGACCTTGACACCCTCGGCCTAACTCTCTCTCCCAACTGAGCTATAGGCGTTCCAAACCCAGTCAGTAGCATTCCAAAGCCTTGCCACAAACGAAATAAAGCAATGGAAAAGATCCCCAAAAAGGGGTGGTTGGCCCGTATGGGGATCGAACCCACGACCTTGGCGTTATTAGCACCACGCTCTGACCAACTGAGCTAACGGGCCAGAGACACACTCGCCAGCCGCGGACACTGTCTCCAGCCGCGGAAATGCAATGTCCTAGGCGCCACCTCGTGTCGGCGTGAAACGACCGGTCGTATTCGGCCCACGCTGTAAGTCGTTTTTCCTCACTCTAAATTCAAGGGGATGTCAAGAAAGCGATTAAACGGGAGCTACGAGTCTTGCAAGACTCCAACGTCCACTGCTGAGCAAGGGGGAATTAGCTCAAATGGTAGAGCGCTCGCTTAGCATGCGAGAAGTAGCGGGATCGATGCCCGCATTCTCCAATGCTTTTCGGCTCGTTTGTTGTTCAGTGGCTCGGCTAGTTCAATAAGACAAGTTTATCCGGTTTGTCCGGTGTCGCAATCCTCTCTGACCAGTCAGTGGTCTGCAGTGTTATGGCGTGACCTTTTTGAAAATGACGCGTTGACCACTTCCTTGAGTAGACGGTATTTTGCAAACACCACGGGTTTACCCAAACCGAGGATCAAACCAGAGACCTTGACACCCTCGGCCTAACTCTCTCTCCCAACTGAGCTATAGGCGTTCCAAACCCAGTCAGTAGCATTCCAAAGCCTTGCCACAAACGAAATAAAGCAATGGAAAAGATCCCCAAAAAGGGGTGGTTGGCCCGTATGGGGATCGAACCCACGACCTTGGCGTTATTAGCACCACGCTCTGACCAACTGAACTAACGGGCCAGAGACACACTCGCCAGCCGCGGACACTGTCTCCAGCCGCGGAAATGCAATGTCCTAGGCGCCACCTCGTGTCGGCGTGAAACGACCGGTCGTATTCGGCCCACGCTGTAAGTCGTTTTTCCTCACTCTAAATTCAAGGGGATGTCAAGAAAGCGATTAAACGGGAGCTACGAGTCTTGCAAGACTCCAACGTCCACTGCTGAGCAAGGGGGAATTAGCTCAAATGGTAGAGCGCTCGCTTAGCATGCGAGAAGTAGCGGGATCGATGCCCGCATTCTCCAATGCTTTTCGGCTCGTTTGTTGTTCAGTGGCTCGGCTAGTTCAATAAGACAAGTTTATCCGGTTTGTCCGGTGTCGCAATCCTCTCTGACCAGTCAGTGGTCTGCAGTGTTATGGCGTGACCTTTTTGAAAATGACGCGTTGACCACTTCCTTGAGTAGACGGTATTTTGCAAACACCACGGGTTTACCCAAACCGAGGATCAAACCAGAGACCTTGACACCCTCGGCCTAACTCTCTCTCCCAACTGAGCTATAGGCGTTCCAAACCCAGTCAGTAGCATTCCAAAGCCTTGCCACAAACGAAATAAAGCAATGGAAAAGATCCCCAAAAAGGGGTGGTTGGCCCGTATGGGGATCGAACCCACGACCTTGGCGTTATTAGCACCACGCTCTGACCAACTGAGCTAACGGGCCAGAGACACACTCGCCAGCCGCGGACACTGTCTCCAGCCGCGGAAATGCAATGTCCTAGGCGCCACCTCGTGTCGGCGTGAAACGACCGGTCGTATTCGGCCCACGCTGTAAGTCGTTTTTCCTCACTCTAAATTCAAGGGGATGTCAAGAAAGCGATTAAACGGGAGCTACGAGTCTTGCAAGACTCCAACGTCCACTGCTGAGCAAGGGGGAATTAGCTCAAATGGTAGAGCGCTCGCTTAGCATGCGAGAAGTAGCGGGATCGATGCCCGCATTCTCCAATGCTTTTCGGCTCGTTTGTTGTTCAGTGGCTCGGCTAGTTCAATAAGACAAGTTTATCCGGTTTGTCCGGTGTCGCAATCCTCTCTGACCAGTCAGTGGTCTGCAGTGTTATGGCGTGACCTTTTTGAAAATGACGCGTTGACCACTTCCTTGAGTAGACGGTATTTTGCAAACACCACGGGTTTACCCAAACCGAGGATCAAACCAGAGACCTTGACACCCTCGGCCTAACTCTCTCTCCCAACTGAGCTATAGGCGTTCCAAACCCAGTCAGTAGCATTCCAAAGCCTTGCCACAAACGAAATAAAGCAATGGAAAAGATCCCCAAAAAGGGGTGGTTGGCCCGTATGGGGATCGAACCCACGACCTTGGCGTTATTAGCACCACGCTCTGACCAACTGAACTAACGGGCCAGAGACACACTCGCCAGCCGCGGACACTGTCTCCAGCCGCGGAAATGCAATGTCCTAGGCGCCACCTCGTGTCGGCGTGAAACGACCGGTCGTATTCGGCCCACGCTGTAAGTCGTTTTTCCTCACTCTAAATTCAAGGGGATGTCAAGAAAGCGATTAAACGGGAGCTACGAGTCTTGCAAGACTCCAACGTCCACTGCTGAGCAAGGGGGAATTAGCTCAAATGGTAGAGCGCTCGCTTAGCATGCGAGAAGTAGCGGGATCGATGCCCGCATTCTCCAATGCTTTTCGGCTCGTTTGTTGTTCAGTGGCTCGGCTAGTTCAATAAGACAAGTTTATCCGGTTTGTCCGGTGTCGCAATCCTCTCTGACCAGTCAGTGGTCTGCAGTGTTATGGCGTGACCTTTTTGAAAATGACGCGTTGACCACTTCCTTGAGTAGACGGTATTTTGCAAACACCACGGGTTTACCCAAACCGAGGATCAAACCAGAGACCTTGACACCCTCGGCCTAACTCTCTCTCCCAACTGAGCTATAGGCGTTCCAAACCCAGTCAGTAGCATTCCAAAGCCTTGCCACAAACGAAATAAAGCAATGGAAAAGATCCCCAAAAAGGGGTGGTTGGCCCGTATGGGGATCGAACCCACGACCTTGGCGTTATTAGCACCACGCTCTGACCAACTGAACTAACGGGCCAGAGACACACTCGCCAGCCGCGGACACTGTCTCCAGCCGCGGAAATGCAATGTCCTAGGCGCCACCTCGTGTCGGCGTGAAACGACCGGTCGTATTCGGCCCACGCTGTAAGTCGTTTTTCCTCACTCTAAATTCAAGGGGATGTCAAGAAAGCGATTAAACGGGAGCTACGAGTCTTGCAAGACTCCAACGTCCACTGCTGAGCAAGGGGGAATTAGCTCAAATGGTAGAGCGCTCGCTTAGCATGCGAGAAGTAGCGGGATCGATGCCCGCATTCTCCAATGCTTTTCGGCTCGTTTGTTGTTCAGTGGCTCGGCTAGTTCAATAAGACAAGTTTATCCGGTTTGTCCGGTGTCGCAATCCTCTCTGACCAGTCAGTGGTCTGCAGTGTTATGGCGTGACCTTTTTGAAAATGACGCGTTGACCACTTCCTTGAGTAGACGGTATTTTGCAAACACCACGGGTTTACCCAAACCGAGGATCAAACCAGAGACCTTGACACCCTCGGCCTAACTCTCTCTCCCAACTGAGCTATAGGCGTTCCAAACCCAGTCAGTAGCATTCCAAAGCCTTGCCACAAACGAAATAAAGCAATGGAAAAGATCCCCAAAAAGGGGTGGTTGGCCCGTATGGGGATCGAACCCACGACCTTGGCGTTATTAGCACCACGCTCTGACCAACTGAGCTAACGGGCCAGAGACACACTCGCCAGCCGCGGACACTGTCTCCAGCCGCGGAAATGCAATGTCCTAGGCGCCACCTCGTGTCGGCGTGAAACGACCGGTCGTATTCGGCCCACGCTGTAAGTCGTTTTTCCTCACTCTAAATTCAAGGGGATGTCAAGAAAGCGATTAAACGGGAGCTACGAGTCTTGCAAGACTCCAACGTCCACTGCTGAGCAAGGGGGAATTAGCTCAAATGGTAGAGCGCTCGCTTAGCATGCGAGAAGTAGCGGGATCGATGCCCGCATTCTCCAATGCTTTTCGGCTCGTTTGTTGTTCAGTGGCTCGGCTAGTTCAATAAGACAAGTTTATCCGGTTTGTCCGGTGTCGCAATCCTCTCTGACCAGTCAGTGGTCTGCAGTGTTATGGCGTGACCTTTTTGAAAATGACGCGTTGACCACTTCCTTGAGTAGACGGTATTTTGCAAACACCACGGGTTTACCCAAACCGAGGATCAAACCAGAGACCTTGACACCCTCGGCCTAACTCTCTCTCCCAACTGAGCTATAGGCGTTCCAAACCCAGTCAGTAGCATTCCAAAGCCTTGCCACAAACGAAATAAAGCAATGGAAAAGATCCCCAAAAAGGGGTGGTTGGCCCGTATGGGGATCGAACCCACGACCTTGGCGTTATTAGCACCACGCTCTGACCAACTGAACTAACGGGCCAGAGACACACTCGCCAGCCGCGGACACTGTCTCCAGCCGCGGAAATGCAATGTCCTAGGCGCCACCTCGTGTCGGCGTGAAACGACCGGTCGTATTCGGCCCACGCTGTAAGTCGTTTTTCCTCACTCTAAATTCAAGGGGATGTCAAGAAAGCGATTAAACGGGAGCTACGAGTCTTGCAAGACTCCAACGTCCACTGCTGAGCAAGGGGGAATTAGCTCAAATGGTAGAGCGCTCGCTTAGCATGCGAGAAGTAGCGGGATCGATGCCCGCATTCTCCAATGCTTTTCGGCTCGTTTGTTGTTCAGTGGCTCGGCTAGTTCAATAAGACAAGTTTATCCGGTTTGTCCGGTGTCGCAATCCTCTCTGACCAGTCAGTGGTCTGCAGTGTTATGGCGTGACCTTTTTGAAAATGACGCGTTGACCACTTCCTTGAGTAGACGGTATTTTGCAAACACCACGGGTTTACCCAAACCGAGGATCAAACCAGAGACCTTGACACCCTCGGCCTAACTCTCTCTCCCAACTGAGCTATAGGCGTTCCAAACCCAGTCAGTAGCATTCCAAAGCCTTGCCACAAACGAAATAAAGCAATGGAAAAGATCCCCAAAAAGGGGTGGTTGGCCCGTATGGGGATCGAACCCACGACCTTGGCGTTATTAGCACCACGCTCTGACCAACTGAACTAACGGGCCAGAGACACACTCGCCAGCCGCGGACACTGTCTCCAGCCGCGGAAATGCAATGTCCTAGGCGCCACCTCGTGTCGGCGTGAAACGACCGGTCGTATTCGGCCCACGCTGTAAGTCGTTTTTCCTCACTCTAAATTCAAGGGGATGTCAAGAAAGCGATTAAACGGGAGCTACGAGTCTTGCAAGACTCCAACGTCCACTGCTGAGCAAGGGGGAATTAGCTCAAATGGTAGAGCGCTCGCTTAGCATGCGAGAAGTAGCGGGATCGATGCCCGCATTCTCCAATGCTTTTCGGCTCGTTTGTTGTTCAGTGGCTCGGCTAGTTCAATAAGACAAGTTTATCCGGTTTGTCCGGTGTCGCAATCCTCTCTGACCAGTCAGTGGTCTGCAGTGTTATGGCGTGACCTTTTTGAAAATGACGCGTTGACCACTTCCTTGAGTAGACGGTATTTTGCAAACACCACGGGTTTACCCAAACCGAGGATCAAACCAGAGACCTTGACACCCTCGGCCTAACTCTCTCTCCCAACTGAGCTATAGGCGTTCCAAACCCAGTCAGTAGCATTCCAAAGCCTTGCCACAAACGAAATAAAGCAATGGAAAAGATCCCCAAAAAGGGGTGGTTGGCCCGTATGGGGATCGAACCCACGACCTTGGCGTTATTAGCACCACGCTCTGACCAACTGAACTAACGGGCCAGAGACACACTCGCCAGCCGCGGACACTGTCTCCAGCCGCGGAAATGCAATGTCCTAGGCGCCACCTCGTGTCGGCGTGAAACGACCGGTCGTATTCGGCCCACGCTGTAAGTCGTTTTTCCTCACTCTAAATTCAAGGGGATGTCAAGAAAGCGATTAAACGGGAGCTACGAGTCTTGCAAGACTCCAACGTCCACTGCTGAGCAAGGGGGAATTAGCTCAAATGGTAGAGCGCTCGCTTAGCATGCGAGAAGTAGCGGGATCGATGCCCGCATTCTCCAATGCTTTTCGGCTCGTTTGTTGTTCAGTGGCTCGGCTAGTTCAATAAGACAAGTTTATCCGGTTTGTCCGGTGTCGCAATCCTCTCTGACCAGTCAGTGGTCTGCAGTGTTATGGCGTGACCTTTTTGAAAATGACGCGTTGACCACTTCCTTGAGTAGACGGTATTTTGCAAACACCACGGGTTTACCCAAACCGAGGATCAAACCAGAGACCTTGACACCCTCGGCCTAACTCTCTCTCCCAACTGAGCTATAGGCGTTCCAAACCCAGTCAGTAGCATTCCAAAGCCTTGCCACAAACGAAATAAAGCAATGGAAAAGATCCCCAAAAAGGGGTGGTTGGCCCGTATGGGGATCGAACCCACGACCTTGGCGTTATTAGCACCACGCTCTGACCAACTGAACTAACGGGCCAGAGACACACTCGCCAGCCGCGGACACTGTCTCCAGCCGCGGAAATGCAATGTCCTAGGCGCCACCTCGTGTCGGCGTGAAACGACCGGTCGTATTCGGCCCACGCTGTAAGTCGTTTTTCCTCACTCTAAATTCAAGGGGATGTCAAGAAAGCGATTAAACGGGAGCTACGAGTCTTGCAAGACTCCAACGTCCACTGCTGAGCAAGGGGGAATTAGCTCAAATGGTAGAGCGCTCGCTTAGCATGCGAGAAGTAGCGGGATCGATGCCCGCATTCTCCAATGCTTTTCGGCTCGTTTGTTGTTCAGTGGCTCGGCTAGTTCAATAAGACAAGTTTATCCGGTTTGTCCGGTGTCGCAATCCTCTCTGACCAGTCAGTGGTCTGCAGTGTTATGGCGTGACCTTTTTGAAAATGACGCGTTGACCACTTCCTTGAGTAGACGGTATTTTGCAAACACCACGGGTTTACCCAAACCGAGGATCAAACCAGAGACCTTGACACCCTCGGCCTAACTCTCTCTCCCAACTGAGCTATAGGCGTTCCAAACCCAGTCAGTAGCATTCCAAAGCCTTGCCACAAACGAAATAAAGCAATGGAAAAGATCCCCAAAAAGGGGTGGTTGGCCCGTATGGGGATCGAACCCACGACCTTGGCGTTATTAGCACCACGCTCTGACCAACTGAACTAACGGGCCAGAGACACACTCTCCAGCCGCGGACACTGTCTCCAGCCGCGGAAATGCAATGTCCTAGGCGCCACCTCGTGTCGGCGTGAAACGACCGGTCGTATTCGGCCCACGCTGTAAGTCGTTTTTCCTCACTCTAAATTCAAGGGGATGTCAAGAAAGCGATTAAACGGGAGCTACGAGTCTTGCAAGACTCCAACGTCCACTGCTGAGCAAGGGGGAATTAGCTCAAATGGTAGAGCGCTCGCTTAGCATGCGAGAAGTAGCGGGATCGATGCCCGCATTCTCCAATGCTTTTCGGCTCGTTTGTTGTTCAGTGGCTCGGCTAGTTCAATAAGACAAGTTTATCCGGTTTGTCCGGTGTCGCAATCCTCTCTGACCAGTCAGTGGTCTGCAGTGTTATGGCGTGACCTTTTTGAAAATGACGCGTTGACCACTTCCTTGAGTAGACGGTATTTTGCAAACACCACGGGTTTACCCAAACCGAGGATCAAACCAGAGACCTTGACACCCTCGGCCTAACTCTCTCTCCCAACTGAGCTATAGGCGTTCCAAACCCAGTCAGTAGCATTCCAAAGCCTTGCCACAAACGAAATAAAGCAATGGAAAAGATCCCCAAAAAGGGGTGGTTGGCCCGTATGGGGATCGAACCCACGACCTTGGCGTTATTAGCACCACGCTCTGACCAACTGAGCTAACAGGCCAGAGACACACTCTCCAGCCGCGGACACTGTCTCCAGCCGCGGAAATGCAATGGCCTAGAAGCCACCTCGTGTCGGCGTGAAACGACCGGTCGTATTCGGCCCACGCTGTAAGTCGTTTTTCCTCACTCTAATTTCAAGGGGATGTCAAGAAAGCGATTAAACGGGAGCTACGAGTCTTGCAAGACTCCAACGTCCACTGCTGAGCAAGGGGGAATTAGCTCAAATGGTAAAGGGCTCGCTTAGCATGCGAGAAGTAGCGGGATCGATGCCCGCATTCTCCAATGCTTTTCGGCTCGTTTGTTGTTCAGTGGCTCGGCTAGTTCAATAAGACAAGTTTATCCGGTGTCGCAATCCTCTCTGACCAGTCAGTGGTCTGCAGTGTTATGGCGTGACCTTTTTGAAAATGACGCGTTGACCACTTCCTTGAGTAGACGGTATTTTGCAAACACCACGGGTTTACCCAAACCGAGGATCAAACCAGAGACCTTGACACCCTCGGCCTAACTCTCTCTCCCAACTGAGCTATAGGCGTTCCAAACCCAGTCAGTAGCATTCCAAAGCCTTGCCACAAACGAAATAAAGCAATGGAAAAGATCCCCAAAAAGGGGTGGTTGGCCCGTATGGGGATCGAACCCACGACCTTGGCGTTATTAGCACCACGCTCTGACCAACTGAACTAACGGGCCAGAGACACACTCGCCAGCCGCGGACACTGTCTCCAGCCGCGGAAATGCAATGTCCTAGGCGCCACCTCGTGTCGGCGTGAAACGACCGGTCGTATTCGGCCCACGCTGTAAGTCGTTTTTCCTCACTCTAAATTCAAGGGGATGTCAAGAAAGCGATTAAACGGGAGCTACGAGTCTTGCAAGACTCCAACGTCCACTGCTGAGCAAGGGGGTATTAGCGGCACCCGGAGCACATTCGACTGGCTATCGCGACCAATTAGCTACCTCGGTTCAAGGTTCGAGGGCCAATCGGATTCTCACTGTCCAATTGCGTCAGTCCGATTGCGCCAATCGGAACACGTACATCTCCAATTACGTCACGCCGAGCTGAGCCGTAGCAACGGCGTCCACGACCCCAGAGACCCCCGCCGAGGTTGACCCCCGCCGAAGTTGTGAGATGAGTGACAGTAGTCGCGTCAGTTCATTCATTGAAGGATACGCTGTTTCAAGTTGTCTGTAGTACCGCGCACCGCAAAGGTAAATACATACATAGCTAATCAAAATAATTATCCGTTTGACATTTCAATACATGTTAGCATTCATCGGGTCAATGACAAGTAATATCACGAATATTAGAGTTTGTCATTTCAGAGTTTGTCATGTAGGCTAGTTAGTAGATTTCCTCAGGTAGTATTGCTGTCATTTAGCTAGCTACTTTTATAAGGGATTACTAATAGGTTACTGTAGCGACAGATGTTATTCCGACTAGCAAAAGCAATATTTAACCTGTTATATATAATATATGTCACTGGGGACAAAACGAAATAAATATAACTTTTTCACTTGTGGTAATAAAGTGACCCAGAACAAGTACAAAAATATTCTTCTGGAAATAGTAGCCAGCTAAATATTTGAAATGTTAAAAAGCTAATTATAACAATAAATACATGTTATTGTACTAGTGTAAAAATCGCTCCTTTTACCTATTAGATGTCGAGTTCAAAGAGCCACAAAGGAATGGGGGATGGGGAATGGATGTCCCGTTTGAGGAGGTTTGCCAGCTCTGGGGTTTGGCCTGCTGATGCAGGCAACAGGCCAGCCCCAAGACAGAAGAGGTGGTATGACCTCTTTCAAAAGGTATATAAAATGAGCAAAAGATCACAGAAAAAAAATTCTGATGGCCTATAAAAGATGACTGAATTGCCAGAAATACCAGTCACAGTATGGGACCTTGATAAACATAATGAACAGCAACTTCAGTGTCAATGTCATGTTTAGTCACCAATAGAAGATATGTCAAAACGCTCCATTTCTATTGGGTTGTTTTCTTTAAAAAAGTGTTTGTTTTATTTGGAACAGATTGAGAAGTGCCCGTTACAGTCAGGGGGTCAAAGAATGCTGTTTGGTGGGACACAGCAGTGTGCTTGTGGCTTTCACAACCCAAAGGTAATGTGAATGAGACTTCTTGACACCAAAACACTAAAAGAATCACTATGTGATGTGCTCAGTAATGTGATGTCTGACATGGATCTCTCTGTCCTTAATACAGCCAACCACTGGGCAAACTGTGGCAGAGACCTCTACCTGTGCTGCCCCTCCCCCACTGGGAACAGCCTCTACCTCAGCCTCTGCCTCTGCCCCTCCTCCACTGGGAATGGCCTCAGCCTCTGCCTCAGCCCATGTCCCAGCACGGCCCACACTGAATTTGTCCATGGTGAGTATTTCAATATTATTGTCATACAAGCTTTCAAATATGGACAACCACTGATTACATATGATGATGGCAAAATGGAAGAGCATTTCAGGTTTACAATGTATTCCTTTGATAAATGCTCTAATTGTCACCACAGTTTTCTAAACCACGATTTGGAGGCTCACATGGCGCTGCTGCAAAGCCAAATGTGAATGTGGTTAGGAAAGCAAAGGTAAATATGATTATATGTAAATATAATATAATACATATTTATAGGTTAATATGAGCAAACCTAAATCTTAAGAGCTTGATTTGAGTCCATTGATTTCTACTTTTTACAAATGCTTCCCCCCATCCTTCTCCCAGCCTCTGTCCAGTCCACCCACCATGACAGGAGACACCCAGGCCACTGCCAGCTCACCCATGGCCTCTGTGAGGACCACCCCACCTGGCTTTGGTTCCCCTACAGCCTCTGTGAGGACCACCCCACCTGGCTTTGGTTCCCCTACAGCCTCTGTGAGGACCCCCCCACCTGGCTTCGGTTCCCCTATGGCCTCTGTGAGGACCCCCCCACCAGGCTTCGGTTCCCCTATGGCCTCTGTGAGGACCCCCCCACCTGGCTTCGGTTCCCCTATGGCCTCTGTGAGGCCCAGAACACCATCAAGCCCTGCCGTGGCTTTTGTGAGGACGGAATCACCGCTCTCAAAGCCCCCATCCACCCCCTACAAAGCCTCCATGAGGACAACTTCTCGCTCCAGCCCTGCGATGACCTCTGTGAGGCCCAGCACAGCTTCCAGCCTCAGCACTGTTGTCTCAGAGACCAGCACCAGCCCTGCAATGGCTGCTGTAAGTGTTGTGTTCTTGGAACTGTTTTAGTTTTATAAGATGAGGTTGTTCTCATATGATTGGGCTATTCTGTTTTTATAAATATATTTATTTCTCTTGTTTTGTAACAGGATGTGCATGATGAGGATGAGCTTGCTGCTCCTGGCCCTGCTCCTGGCCCTGCTCCTGGTCCAACTCCTGACTTCTGGCTTCCTGTCAGAATGAAGGAGACGATCCCAGTTCAGGACCAACGGTGGATTGCGTCCACCCTTTTTCAGTCTGGCAAGCTGCGTTTGAACTTGAAGCTCTGGTATGAGCCACCAGCCTCTGCCCTGATATACCACCAGGCTCCAACACCGGACCGCTTTTTTGCCCACAGGCTCTTGGTATGGATGCCCTATCACTTGTGGAAAGTGAGGGTAGTCTGCCAAACCTGTGGGAAGCAGCTGACGGGGTATGGTGTGCACAAGAGGGTGCGTAAGGTCCTGGACGTGGACCGCTACTACCTGATGGTGACGGAGACACTCAGGTGCACTGTGTGTCGCCTGACCCATCTGGCAACCAGTCAGGCTGTCCTGGACCAGCTGGACCTGCCTCACAGGAGGAAGTTCAGGATGATCCTGACACGCTTGTGAGTTAAAAATCTACAATCATTTTCTGATAATGCCTGCTGCAGGTCCTTACATAATTGAACAAGTTCTTGAAACTTATCTGTCTTTTCTTCAAGGTATGCTTGTGACATACGGGTCATCCGCATGTTGCGGGAACGGACCCTCGGCAATAGCCCGGCGTGCCTGGTGAAGCAGCTGCGGGAGAACCATGGGGAGGAGTGGTTGGACCGCCTGGCCGACTACTTGGGGGAGTGTGCGGCCTTCGTTGACCAGCCCAGCCTCTTCCCAGTGACCTGCCAGGAACCTCCACAGCCCCTCGATGTCCCAACCAGCCGGTGGGTGCTGTCGGTGTACGGCAGGGACATCATCAGCCGGATGGACCATATAAAGGCGTCCATCACGTCAACCTTTGGTAACATTTTGAAGATGGACTCCACCAAAAAGGTAATAGGATGAAGAAAATCCATAGTGTAAATTATGTACAACACAATGAAAACATGAAACCTCAATGATTTGTATTCTTACAAGCACACATACACACACACATCCATGCCTTTGATTAGACTGCAGTAATACATAAATAAATAAATACACTTCTGTGTTTATTTAACAGACTTTCTTTTGAAACCTCTCATGAAGTTTTCTGTGTGAATTTTGTCATTTCAGATGACAAAGAAGCTGGCTGGTGCAGCAAAGGGGACTGCATTCTGGGTGACCTCGGTGGGGAATGAGATCGGCCAGGTCCTCATCAGTGTCCTGACTGCCCAGGAGGGACCGGGGCTGGACCCGATGGTCTCTGGCCTCATTGAGAGGTACACCCAGGCAGGTGCAGCTCCCCCGGTCCTGCTCTATGTGGACTGTGGCTGCTGCTCAGAGGAGGGGGAGACCAAGCTTCAGGCCAGGTTTGGTGGGTGGCCAGACCTGAAAATAAGGCTGGACATCTGGCATTTTATGCGACGGCTGGCCGTGGGATGCACCACCGATGCCCATGCCCTGTACCCCCTCTTCATGAGCCGCCTGTCTGTGTGCCTGTTCGAGTGGGACGCAGCAGACGTAGCCCTACTGCGCAGGGTGAAGAGGGAGCAGCTCAAAAGGGAGGGTGTGCCCCTCATCACCAGTGACATGGTGGACAAGGCCATCACCAAGGCTGAGCTGTCCCAGTTCTGCAGGCGGAGGACACGTGGAGTGGACGCCACGGTCCTCCGCATTGAGCAGCTGCTGCAGGAGCTGATGGGGGAGAAGGGGAGAGACCTGCTCGGGGTTCCGCTGCTGGACCAGCCTAAGATGGAGCACATCTGGCGCACCCAGAAGAGGCACGTGAAGTGCATCCAGGATGTGCCAGGTGTACTCCTGTACACTGAGACAGGCAGTTCCACCAGGGAGGGGATCCAGCTGACCACATACAGGTGTGCAAGAGGCTCCACCTCCTTGGAGTCCTTCCACTGCCACCTGAACAGGTTTATTCCAGGTTGGTGTAGATCTTCATCTAAACATTATTCTTAATAATGAAATTATATTCAAATAGCCTTGTTAATCATTGTTCACGTTCTCTTTTTTTTTTAGGAACGAGTGCAAACCTGCTCAACTTCCAGCTGTACCTCCTGGAAGGCCTGAACAGGTGGAACCAGAACCGGGCAGCGGCCTCCATCACCACCAAGCGCATGGCGCTGTTGACGTACGCGGGGGACGTGCTGGAGTCCGTCAACAGCAACAGCCTGAAGGTGTTTGGAAGGAAGTATGTCCCCTCCTTCATCCCGCCGAGAAAGTACACCGGTAAGTCTCAGGGCAAATATGAATACAAATAATGATGTTGTTGAGAGCTCAGTATTTATGCATCATGGTAAGTTCCATATCTGTTTTTTAATACTCATTAGCATTGCATTGTTGTTCATGTTCAGGAGAGTTGCTTGGGGTGAACTACCTGCTTAGGCAGACAGGGCAGCCCTTGCAGGACATGGACCCCGACTCTGAGGAGACAGACCAACTGCTGGAGGACCACGCCACAGAGGAGGAACAGGCGGATGAAGGGTTTGAGGATGACGAACAGGACCTCACTATTGGTAGTGTTTCGGAAGACCTCCCGTCTTCCGCCCTGCCTTCCACCACCCTGCCTGTGGTCCCCACCCTGCCCCTCACCTCCTCCACCCTGCCTTCCACCACCCTGCCTGTGGTCCCCACCGTGCCCCTCACCTCCTCCACCCTGCCTTCTAACACCCTGCCACTCACCTCCTCCACCCTGCCTTCCACCACCTTGTCTCTAACCACCTCCATCCTACCTGTCACCACCACCACTCTGCCTGTCACCCCCATGCCTGTAGCTACCACCCTGCCTCCCCCCATAACCCAGCCTTGTGTCCCAGGTGCCTCCTCACAGGTGCCTGAAGAACAGCTGGTATGTTAACTTTCTACTAGTAATTAACTGTCATTCATAGAAACTAACAAGTTCAGTAGTTAGGAAAGTGTCTGAATACAAGCGCAATTCATTATTAGGAACAACACACAGTAATTGACAGCAAACAAATAAAACACACAGCAGCAGCAGTCAATATAACATACCTTTGCCATGAGGTGTTCAGCGCTAATGTGAAATTGTTCAATGTTTCAGGCTGTGGACGAGCATGGCATGCCAGGCATGGATCGGGTGGATAGACTGGCAGAGTGCTTAGTGGAGCTGAGGCATCAGACCAACATGACCCTCGATAACCAGCAGGTCAGCAAGACATTCATTGTACAACAGATATTTGTTTATATATTTATAATATATAAACATATAAAATATATGTTTTCTTTCCTTCTTAGGTCAGCAACATTGTGGGGCTGTGGCAAGACCTGCTGGATTACGACAAGCAGAGGGTCGTGTTTGCTGCGCGGCACCTGGACAGGCTGATAAAGGGAAGGTTCCGCCACAAAAAAAAGGTGGAGTTCACGCCAGGTGTGGAGAGTGTGGAGAGGTGTGTCCTGGGGTCCACTGGTTCGCCTGCTCAGTGGCCAGACTGCTGCCGCCTTGTGGAGGCCATCTTCGTCCGGCTCTCGGACATCCACAAGAGTCCCAGGAAGCAGGGGAAGAGCAGCATGTCCAGGTGGACTCTGATCCTGCAGGACTACCGCAAGGTCCGGCAGCTCATCCTGGGCAATGGGGCCATCATGCAGGGCACCACCCTGCAGCTGGTGGAGGTGAACCAGTCGACCCTCTCCCAGTGGTACAACCGGAGGGTGAAGAGGCAGGATCTGGCTGTGCTGCAGCAGGGCATAAACTTGCCAGGTCCTCTGTCTGTGGCTACCGAGCCTCTCCCGCCTGCCAACGTCCGCCCTGCTGTTGCTCCACCTCAACCCCAGGGAGCAGCCCACACCTACCACCTGCCGCAGAGCACAGCAGGGCAGGCAAAGACCAAGAGGCGGGCAACATATGCAGCCACAGCACCACCTCCAGCGGTCCGACCCAGGCTGGCAGCCCAGAGGCAGCTCTTCCCTGGCCCTTCAGCCGCCCTTGGAGCCCCCACTCCCATCCCTATCATGCCCCGCCCTACCACCATTGCCCCTCGCCCTGCTGCCGTCCCCACTGTGGTGTTTGTCTCCCGAGCCCCTGGTATGAGGGCACCCTCTGCCCCCTCTCCATTGATGGTCCCCCAAGCCCTGCGTTTTGTCCCACCCTCTTCCTGCACCACCCACCTTCCCCAGCTTCGTCCTGCTCCTGGTCCAGCTCCCCGTGCCCACCAGAGGAGAGTGGAGGCCAACAAATGCTGGAGGTGTGGCCAGAACAGAACGGCAGAGACTGGCCACAGCCAGTATAAGGGGACTGTTTACTGCCCCTCTGCAGAGACTCTGTCCAGAGAGCAGTGGCTGGAGGAGCAAAAAAAGAAATAATTCCTTGGGCCTTTGTATATAGTTTTCATTGTTTAGATATAGTTAATGCTTAGATTTCCCGTGTGTATATCGTTTTCATTGTTTAGATATAGTTTATGCTTAGATTTCCATTGTGTATATAGTTTTCATTGTGTAAATATTGTAATTTAGCAGATCATTTGCCTGTATATATATATATATATATAGTTTAAATTAGTTGTTGTTGTTCATATTTCTATTTTTACAATTGTGGATAAATGTTTCTATTTATCAACTATTTGTTGGTCAGTCCGTCGTTATTTCCCAATCACTACTCTTTCTAACCAAATACGGCAAGTCTGCAAGAAGTAAGAGCAGCAAAAAGTGACTAACTTTACGCTTGCTTGCGCACATTGTTTTAAAATATTTAATATATGGATCATGCAAGTGTTGATATGGTAAGTGCAGAAACCAAAAAGACAGAGCTTCAGATAAGAGCACACAAAGCTCAGAAGCCACACAGTTTGAGAGATAGATAGATGGATGGATAGAGAGATAGATCTAATTAAAACTAACTAAAAACAGTACTCCTGTGTGGAGTGAATACAAATAAAGGCAAATAGTGTACAATAGATAACCCTGTAAAATATAAATAATGCACTAGTGGATACAAATGGTTTTCAAATTACACTAAATTAGCAACGTATCTCCATCTATCTTATATTGTTACATTTTGATAACATACACACTTGGAGACTCAAGTGTGTGTGTTTATTAGAAATAGTCAAAGGTGCCGTAGGTGGGACGCGAACCGCGGACCTTCGGTTCCATTCTACGTCTTCCCCAAACACTGTAAAATTCGTAATTTCGGGTGTTTTTTCGAATTGTGTTAAAACGTAACGGGTTAAACATGTTGAAACTATGAATGGGGACTTTCAACTTTCCCCTTTTCTCTCTTTTTCCTCTTCTTCTCCCTTTTTCCTCCTTTTTTCTCCCTTTTTCCTCCTTTTTTCTTCCCCCTCCCTTCTCCCCCTTCTTCCCCCCTCAAACAGGCGATTGTTCCCCAGCTTTAGCTCAAATGGTAGAGCGCTCGCTTAGCATGCGAGAAGTAGCGGGATCGATGCCCGCATTCTCCAATGCTTTTCGGCTCGTTTGTTGTTCAGTGGCTCGGCTAGTTCAATAAGACAAGTTTATCCGGTTTGTCCGGTGTCGCAATCCTCTCTGACCAGTCAGTGGTCTGCAGTGTTATGGCGTGACCTTTTTGAAAATGACGCGTTGACCACTTCCTTGAGTAGACGGTATTTTGCAAACACCACGGGTTTACCCAAACCGAGGATCAAACCAGAGACCTTGACACCCTCGGCCTAACTCTCTCTCCCAACTGAGCTATAGGCGTTCCAAACCCAGTCAGTAGCATTCCAAAGCCTTGCCACAAACGAAATAAAGCAATGGAAAAGATCCCCAAAAAGGGGTGGTTGGCCCGTATGGGGATCGAACCCACGACCTTGGCGTTATTAGCACCACGCTCTGACCAACTGAGCTAACGGGCCAGAGACACACTCTCCAGCCGCGGACACTGTCTCCAGCCGCGGAAATGCAATGTCCTAGGCGCCACCTCGTGTCGGCGTGAAACGACCGGTCGTATTCGGCCCACGCTGTAAGTCGTTTTTCCTCACTCTAAATTCAAGGGGATGTCAAGAAAGCGATTAAACGGGAGCTACGAGTCTTGCAAGACTCCAACGTCCACTGCTGAGCAAGGGGGAATTAGCTCAAATGGTAGAGCGCTCGCTTAGCATGCGAGAAGTAGCGGGATCGATGCCCGCATTCTCCAATGCTTTTCGGCTCGTTTGTTGTTCAGTGGCTCGGCTAGTTCAATAAGACAAGTTTATCCGGTTTGTTCGGCGTCTTAATCCTCTCTGACCAGTCAGTGGTCTGCAGTGTTATGGCGTGACCTTTTTGAAAATGACCCGTCGACCACTTCCTTGAGTAGACGGTATTTTGCAAACACCACGGGTTTACCCAAACCGAGGATCAAACCAGAGACCTTGACACCCTCGGCCTAACTCTCTCTCCCAACTGAGCTATAGGCGTTCCAAACCCAGTCAGTAGCATTCCAAAGCCTTGCCACAAACGAAATAAAGCAATGGAAAAGATCCCCAAAAAGGGGTGGTTGGCCCGTATGGGGATCGAACCCACGACCTTGGCGTTATTAGCACCACGCTCTGACCAACTGAACTAACGGGCCAGAGACACACTCGCCAGCCGCGGACACTGTCTCCAGCCGCGGAAATGCAATGTCCTAGGCGCCACCTCGTGTCGGCGTGAAACGACCGGTCGTATTCGGCCCACGCTGTAAGTCGTTTTTCCTCACTCTAAATTCAAGGGGATGTCAAGAAAGCGATTAAACGGGAGCTACGAGTCTTGCAAGACTCCAACGTCCACTGCTGAGCAAGGGGGAATTAGCTCAAATGGTAGAGCGCTCGCTTAGCATGCGAGAAGTAGCGGGATCGATGCCCGCATTCTCCAATGCTTTTCGGCTCGTTTGTTGTTCAGTGGCTCGGCTAGTTCAATAAGACAAGTTTATCCGGTTTGTCCGGTGTCGCAATCCTCTCTGACCAGTCAGTGGTCTGCAGTGTTATGGCGTGACCTTTTTGAAAATGACGCGTTGACCACTTCCTTGAGTAGACGGTATTTTGCAAACACCACGGTTTTACCCAAACCGAGGATCAAACCAGAGACCTTGACACCCTCGGCCTAACTCTCTCTCCCAACTGAGCTATAGGCGTTCCAAACCCAGTCAGTAGCATTCCAAAGCCTTGCCACAAACGAAATAAAGCAATGGAAAAGATCCCCAAAAAGGGGTGGTTGGCCCGTATGGGGATCGAACCCACGACCTTGGCGTTATTAGCACCACGCTCTGACCAACTGAACTAACGGGCCAGAGACACACTCGCCAGCCGCGGACACTGTCTCCAGCCGCGGAAATGCAATGTCCTAGGCGCCACCTCGTGTCGGCGTGAAACGACCGGTCGTATTCGGCCCACGCTGTAAGTCGTTTTTCCTCACTCTAATTTCAAGGGGATGTCAAGAAAGCGATTAAACGGGAGCTACGAGTCTTGCAAGACTCCAACGTCCACTGCTGAGCAAGGGGGAATTAGCTCAAATGGTAGAGCGCTCGCTTAGCATGCGAGAAGTAGCGGGATCGATGCCCGCATTCTCCAATGCTTTTCGGCTCGTTTGTTGTTCAGTGGCTCGGCTAGTTCAATAAGACAAGTTTATCCGGTGTCGCAATCCTCTCTGACCAGTCAGTGGTCTGCAGTGTTATGGCGTGACCTTTTTGAAAATGACGCGTCGACCACTCCCTTGAGTAGACGGTATTTTGCAAACACCACGAGTTTACCCAAGCCGAGGATCAAACCAGAGACCTTGACACCCTCGGCCTAACTCTCTCTCCCAACTGAGCTATAGGCGTTCCAAACCCAGTCAGTAGCATTCCAAAGCCTTGCCACAAACGAAATAAAGCAATGGAAAAGATCCCCAAAAAGGGGTGGTTGGCCCGTATGGGGATCGAACCCACGACCTTGGCGTTATTAGCACCACGCTCTGACCAACTGAGCTAACGGGCCAGAGACACACTCTCCAGCCGCGGACACTGTCTCCAGCCGCGGAAATGCAATGTCCTAGGCGCCACCTCGTGTCGGCGTGAAACGACCGGTCGTATTCGGCCCACGCTGTAAGTCGTTTTTCCTCACTCTAAATTCAAGGGGATGTCAAGAAAGCGATTAAACGGGAGCTACGAGTCTTGCAAGACTCCAACGTCCACTGCTGAGCAAGGGGGAATTAGCTCAAATGGTAGAGCGCTCGCTTAGCATGCGAGAAGTAGCGGGATCGATGCCCGCATTCTCCAATGCTTTTCGGCTCGTTTGTTGTTCAGTGGCTCGGCTAGTTCAATAAGACAAGTTTATCCGGTTTGTCCGGTGTCGCAATCCTCTCTGACCAGTCAGTGGTCTGCAGTGTTATGGCGTGACCTTTTTGAAAATGACGCGTCGACCACTCCCTTGAGTAGACGGTATTTTGCAAACACCACGGGTTTACCCAAACCGAGGATCAAACCAGAGACCTTGACACCCTCGGCCTAACTCTCTCTCCCAACTGAGCTATAGGCGTTCCAAACCCAGTCAGTAGCATTCCAAAGCCTTGCCACAAACGAAATAAAGCAATGGAAAAGATCCCCAAAAAGGGGTGGTTGGCCCGTATGGGGATCGAACCCACGACCTTGGCGTTATTAGCACCACGCTCTGACCAACTGAGCTAACGGGCCAGAGACACACTCTCCAGCCGCGGACACTGTCTCCAGCCGCGGAAATGCAATGTCCTAGGCGCCACCTCGTGTCGGCGTGAAACGACCGGTCGTATTCGGCCCACGCTGTAAGTCGTTTTTCCTCACTCTAAATTCAAGGGGATGTCAAGAAAGCGATTAAACGGGAGCTACGAGTCTTGCAAGACTCCAACGTCCACTGCTGAGCAAGGGGGAATTAGCTCAAATGGTAGAGCGCTCGCTTAGCATGCGAGAAGTAGCGGGATCGATGCCCGCATTCTCCAATGCTTTTCGGCTCGTTTGTTGTTCAGTGGCTCGGCTAGTTCAATAAGACAAGTTTATCCGGTTTGTCCGGTGTCGCAATCCTCTCTGACCAGTCAGTGGTCTGCAGTGTTATGGCGTGACCTTTTTGAAAATGACGCGTTGACCACTTCCTTGAGTAGACGGTATTTTGCAAACACCACGGGTTTACCCAAACCGAGGATCAAACCAGAGACCTTGACACCCTCGGCCTAACTCTCTCTCCCAACTGAGCTATAGGCGTTCCAAACCCAGTCAGTAGCATTCCAAAGCCTTGCCACAAACGAAATAAAGCAATGGAAAAGATCCCCAAAAAGGGGTGGTTGGCCCGTATGGGGATCGAACCCACGACCTTGGCGTTATTAGCACCACGCTCTGACCAACTGAGCTAACAGGCCAGAGACACACTCTCCAGCCGCGGACACTGTCTCCAGCCGCGGAAATGCAATGGCCTAGGCGCCACCTCGTGTCGGCGTGAAACGACCGGTCGTATTCGGCCCACGCTGTAAGTCGTTTTTCCTCACTCTAATTTCAAGGGGATGTCAAGAAAGCGATTAAACGGGAGCTACGAGTCTTGCAAGACTCCAACGTCCACTGCTGAGCAAGGGGGAATTAGCTCAAATGGTAGAGCGCTCGCTTAGCATGCGAGAAGTAGCGGGATCGATGCCCGCATTCTCCAATGCTTTTCGGCTCGTTTGTTGTTCAGTGGCTCGGCTAGTTCAATAAGACAAGTTTATCCGGTGTCGCAATCCTCTCTGACCAGTCAGTGGTCTGCAGTGTTATGGCGTGACCTTTTTGAAAATGACGCGTTGACCACTTCCTTGAGTAGACGGTATTTTGCAAACACCACGGGTTTACCCAAACCGAGGATCAAACCAGAGACCTTGACACCCTCGGCCTAACTCTCTCTCCCAACTGAGCTATAGGCGTTCCAAACCCAGTCAGTAGCATTCCAAAGCCTTGCCACAAACGAAATAAAGCAATGGAAAAGATCCCCAAAAAGGGGTGGTTGGCCCGTATGGGGATCGAACCCACAACCTTGGCGTTATTAGCACCACGCTCTGACCAACTGAGCTAACGGGCCAGAGACACACTCGCCAGCCGCGGACACTGTCTCCAGCCGCGGAAATGCAATGTCCTAGGCGCCACCTCGTGTCGGCGTGAAACGACCGGTCGTATTCGGCCCACGCTGTAAGTCGTTTTTCCTCACTCTAAATTCAAGGGGATGTCAAGAAAGCGATTAAACGGGAGCTACGAGTCTTGCAAGACTCCAACGTCCACTGCTGAGCAAGGGGGTATTAGCTCAAATGGTAGAGCGCTCGCTTAGCATGCGAGAAGTAGCGGGATCGATGCCCGCATTCTCCAATGCTTTTCGGCTCGTTTGTTGTTCAGTGGCTCGGCTAGTTCAATAAGACAAGTTTATCCGGTTTGTCCGGTGTCTTAATCCTCTCTGACCAGTCAGTGGTCTGCAGTGTTATGGCGTGACCTTTTTGAAAATGACCCGTCGACCACTTCCTTGAGTAGACGGTATTTTGCAAACACCACAGGTTTACCCAAACCGAGGATCAAACCAGAGACCTTGACACCCTCGGCCTAACTCTCTCTCCCAACTGAGCTATAGGCGTTCCAAACCCAGTCAGTAGCATTCCAAAGCCTTGCCACAAACGAAATAAAGCAATGGAAAAGATCCCCAAAAAGGGGTGGTTGGCCCGTATGGGGATCGAACCCACGACCTTGGCGTTATTAGCACCACGCTCTGACCAACTGAGCTAACGGGCCAGAGACACACTCTCCAGCCGCGGACACTGTCTCCAGCCGCGGAAATGCAATGTCCTAGGCGCCACCTCGTGTCGGCGTGAAACGACCGGTCGTATTCGGCCCACGCTGTAAGTCGTTTTTCCTCACTCTAAATTCAAGGGGATGTCAAGAAAGCGATTAAACGGGAGCTACGAGTCTTGCAAGACTCCAACGTCCACTGCTGAGCAAGGGGGAATTAGCTCAAATGGTAGAGCGCTCGCTTAGCATGCGAGAAGCAGCGGGATCGATGCCCGCATTCTCCAATGCTTTTCGGCTCGTTTGTTGTTCAGTGGCTCGGCTAGTTCAATAAGACAAGTTTATCCGGTTTGTCCGGTGTCGCAATCCTCTCTGACCAGTCAGTGGTCTGCAGTGTTATGGCGTGACCTTTTTGAAAATGACGCGTTGACCACTTCCTTGAGTAGACGGTATTTTCCAAAAACACCACGGGTTTACCCAAACCGAGGATCAAACCAGAGACCTTGACACCCTCGGCCTAACTCTCTCTCCCAACTGAGCTATAGGCGTTCCAAACCCAGTCAGTAGCATTCCAAAGCCTTGCCACAAACGAAATAAAGCAATGGAAAAGATCCCCAAAAAGGGGTGGTTGGCCCGTATGGGGATCGAACCCACGACCTTGGCGTTATTAGCACCACGCTCTGACCAACTGAGCTAACAGGCCAGAGACACACTCTCCAGCCGCGGACACTGTCTCTAGCCGCGGAAATGCAATGGCCTAGAAGCCACCTCGTGTCGGCGTGAAACGACCGGTCGTATTCGGCCCACGCTGTAAGTCGTTTTTCCTCACTCTAATTTCAAGGGGATGTCAAGAAAGCGATTAAACGGGAGCTACGAGTCTTGCAAGACTCCAACGTCCACTGCTGAGCAAGGGGGAATTAGCTCAAATGGTAAAGGGCTCGCTTAGCATGCGAGAAGTAGCGGGATCGATGCCCGCATTCTCCAATGCTTTTCGGCTCGTTTGTTGTTCAGTGGCTCGGCTAGTTCAATAAGACAAGTTTATCCGGTGTCGCAATCCTCTCTGACCAGTCAGTGGTCTGCAGTGTTATGGCGTGACCTTTTTGAAAATGACGCGTTGACCACTTCCTTGAGTAGACGGTATTTTGCAAACACCACGGGTTTACCCAAACCGAGGATCAAACCAGAGACCTTGACACCCTCGGCCTAACTCTCTCTCCCAACTGAGCTATAGGCGTTCCAAACCCAGTCAGTAGCATTCCAAAGCCTTGCCACAAACGAAATAAAGCAATGGAAAAGATCCCCAAAAAGGGGTGGTTGGCCCGTATGGGGATCGAACCCACGACCTTGGCGTTATTAGCACCACGCTCTGACCAACTGAACTAACGGGCCAGAGACACACTCTCCAGCCGCGGACACTGTCTCCAGCCGCGGAAATGCAATGTCCTAGGCGCCACCTCGTGTCGGCGTGAAACGACCGGTCGTATTCGGCCCACGCTGTAAGTCGTTTTTCCTCACTCTAAATTCAAGGGGATGTCAAGAAAGCGATTAAACGGGAGCTACGAGTCTTGCAAGACTCCAACGTCCACTGCTGAGCAAGGGGGTATTAGCGGCACCCGGAGCACATTCGACTGGCTATCGCGACCAATTAGCTACCTCGGTTCAAGGTTCGAGGGCCAATCGGATTCTCACTGTCCAATTGCGTCAGTCCGATTGCGCCAATCGGAACACGTACATCTCCAATTACGTCACGCCGAGCTGAGCCGTAGCAACGGCGTCCACGACCCCAGAGACCCCCGCCGAGGTTGACCCCCGCCGAAGTTGTGAGATGAGTGACAGTAGTCGCGTCAGTTCATTCATTGAAGGATACGCTGTTTCAAGTTGTCTGTAGTACCGCGCACCGCAAAGGTAAATACATACATAGCTAATCAAAATAATTATCCGTTTGACATTTCAATACATGTTAGCATTCATCGGGTCAATGACAAGTAATATCACGAATATTAGAGTTTGTCATTTCAGAGTTTGTCATGTAGGCTAGTTAGTAGATTTCCTCAGGTAGTATTGCTGTCATTTAGCTAGCTACTTTTATAAGGGATTACTAATAGGTTACTGTAGCGACAGATGTTATTCCGACTAGCAAAAGCAATATTTAACCTGTTATATATAATATATGTCACTGGGGACAAAACGAAATAAATATAACTTTTTCACTTGTGGTAATAAAGTGACCCAGAACAAGTACAAAAATATTCTTCTGGAAATAGTAGCCAGCTAAATATTTGAAATGTTAAAAAGCTAATTATAACAATAAATACATGTTATTGTACTAGTGTAAAAATCGCTCCTTTTACCTATTAGATGTCGAGTTCAAAGAGCCACAAAGGAATGGGGGATGGGGAATGGATGTCCCGTTTGAGGAGGTTTGCCAGCTCTGGGGTTTGGCCTGCTGATGCAGGCAACAGGCCAGCCCCAAGACAGAAGAGGTGGTATGACCTCTTTCAAAAGGTATATAAAATGAGCAAAAGATCACAGAAAAAAAATTCTGATGGCCTATAAAAGATGACTGAATTGCCAGAAATACCAGTCACAGTATGGGACCTTGATAAACATAATGAACAGCAACTTCAGTGTCAATGTCATGTTTAGTCACCAATAGAAGATATGTCAAAACGCTCCATTTCTATTGGGTTGTTTTCTTTAAAAAAGTGTTTGTTTTATTTGGAACAGATTGAGAAGTGCCCGTTACAGTCAGGGGGTCAAAGAATGCTGTTTGGTGGGACACAGCAGTGTGCTTGTGGCTTTCACAACCCAAAGGTAATGTGAATGAGACTTCTTGACACCAAAACACTAAAAGAATCACTATGTGATGTGCTCAGTAATGTGATGTCTGACATGGATCTCTCTGTCCTTAATACAGCCAACCACTGGGCAAACTGTGGCAGAGACCTCTACCTGTGCTGCCCCTCCCCCACTGGGAACAGCCTCTACCTCAGCCTCTGCCTCTGCCCCTCCTCCACTGGGAATGGCCTCAGCCTCTGCCTCAGCCCATGTCCCAGCACGGCCCACACTGAATTTGTCCATGGTGAGTATTTCAATATTATTGTCATACAAGCTTTCAAATATGGACAACCACTGATTACATATGATGATGGCAAAATGGAAGAGCATTTCAGGTTTACAATGTATTCCTTTGATAAATGCTCTAATTGTCACCACAGTTTTCTAAACCACGATTTGGAGGCTCACATGGCGCTGCTGCAAAGCCAAATGTGAATGTGGTTAGGAAAGCAAAGGTAAATATGATTATATGTAAATATAATATAATACATATTTATAGGTTAATATGAGCAAACCTAAATCTTAAGAGCTTGATTTGAGTCCATTGATTTCTACTTTTTACAAATGCTTCCCCCCATCCTTCTCCCAGCCTCTGTCCAGTCCACCCACCATGACAGGAGACACCCAGGCCACTGCCAGCTCACCCATGGCCTCTGTGAGGACCACCCCACCTGGCTTTGGTTCCCCTACAGCCTCTGTGAGGACCACCCCACCTGGCTTTGGTTCCCCTACGGCCTCTGTGAGGACCCCCCCACCTGGCTTCGGTTCCCCTATGGCCTCTGTGAGGCCCAGAACACCATCAAGCCCTGCCGTGGCTTTTGTGAGGACGGAATCACCGCTCTCAAAGCCCCCATCCACCCCCTACAAAGCCTCCATGAGGACAACTTCTCGCTCCAGCCCTGCGATGACCTCTGTGAGGCCCAGCACAGCTTCCAGCCTCAGCACTGTTGTCTCAGAGACCAGCACCAGCCCTGCAATGGCTGCTGTAAGTGTTGTGTTCTTGGAACTGTTTTAGTTTTATAAGATGAGGTTGTTCTCATATGATTGGGCTATTCTGTTTTTATAAATATATTTATTTCTCTTGTTTTGTAACAGGATGTGCATGATGAGGATGAGCTTGCTGCTCCTGGCCCTGCTCCTGGCCCTGCTCCTGGTCCAACTCCTGACTTCTGGCTTCCTGTCAGAATGAAGGAGACGATCCCAGTTCAGGACCAACGGTGGATTGCGTCCACCCTTTTTCAGTCTGGCAAGCTGCGTTTGAACTTGAAGCTCTGGTATGAGCCACCAGCCTCTGCCCTGATATACCACCAGGCTCCAACACCGGACCGCTTTTTTGCCCACAGGCTCTTGGTATGGATGCCCTATCACTTGTGGAAAGTGAGGGTAGTCTGCCAAACCTGTGGGAAGCAGCTGACGGGGTATGGTGTGCACAAGAGGGTGCGTAAGGTCCTGGACGTGGACCGCTACTACCTGATGGTGACGGAGACACTCAGGTGCACTGTGTGTCGCCTGACCCATCTGGCAACCAGTCAGGCTGTCCTGGACCAGCTGGACCTGCCTCACAGGAGGAAGTTCAGGATGATCCTGACACGCTTGTGAGTTAAAAATCTACAATCATTTTCTGATAATGCCTGCTGCAGGTCCTTACATAATTGAACAAGTTCTTGAAACTTATCTGTCTTTTCTTCAAGGTATGCTTGTGACATACGGGTCATCCGCATGTTGCGGGAACGGACCCTCGGCAATAGCCCGGCGTGCCTGGTGAAGCAGCTGCGGGAGAACCATGGGGAGGAGTGGTTGGACCGCCTGGCCGACTACTTGGGGGAGTGTGCGGCCTTCGTTGACCAGCCCAGCCTCTTCCCAGTGACCTGCCAGGAACCTCCACAGCCCCTCGATGTCCCAACCAGCCGGTGGGTGCTGTCGGTGTACGGCAGGGACATCATCAGCCGGATGGACCATATAAAGGCGTCCATCACGTCAACCTTTGGTAACATTTTGAAGATGGACTCCACCAAAAAGGTAATAGGATGAAGAAAATCCATAGTGTAAATTATGTACAACACAATGAAAACATGAAACCTCAATGATTTGTATTCTTACAAGCACACATACACACACACATCCATGCCTTTGATTAGACTGCAGTAATACATAAATAAATAAATACACTTCTGTGTTTATTTAACAGACTTTCTTTTGAAACCTCTCATGAAGTTTTCTGTGTGAATTTTGTCATTTCAGATGACAAAGAAGCTGGCTGGTGCAGCAAAGGGGACTGCATTCTGGGTGACCTCGGTGGGGAATGAGATCGGCCAGGTCCTCATCAGTGTCCTGACTGCCCAGGAGGGACCGGGGCTGGACCCGATGGTCTCTGGCCTCATTGAGAGGTACACCCAGGCAGGTGCAGCTCCCCCGGTCCTGCTCTATGTGGACTGTGGCTGCTGCTCAGAGGAGGGGGAGACCAAGCTTCAGGCCAGGTTTGGTGGGTGGCCAGACCTGAAAATAAGGCTGGACATCTGGCATTTTATGCGACGGCTGGCCGTGGGATGCACCACCGATGCCCATGCCCTGTACCCCCTCTTCATGAGCCGCCTGTCTGTGTGCCTGTTCGAGTGGGACGCAGCAGACGTAGCCCTACTGCGCAGGGTGAAGAGGGAGCAGCTCAAAAGGGAGGGTGTGCCCCTCATCACCAGTGACATGGTGGACAAGGCCATCACCAAGGCTGAGCTGTCCCAGTTCTGCAGGCGGAGGACACGTGGAGTGGACGCCACGGTCCTCCGCATTGAGCAGCTGCTGCAGGAGCTGATGGGGGAGAAGGGGAGAGACCTGCTCGGGGTTCCGCTGCTGGACCAGCCTAAGATGGAGCACATCTGGCGCACCCAGAAGAGGCACGTGAAGTGCATCCAGGATGTGCCAGGTGTACTCCTGTACACTGAGACAGGCAGTTCCACCAGGGAGGGGATCCAGCTGACCACATACAGGTGTGCAAGAGGCTCCACCTCCTTGGAGTCCTTCCACTGCCACCTGAACAGGTTTATTCCAGGTTGGTGTAGATCTTCATCTAAACATTATTCTTAATAATGAAATTATATTCAAATAGCCTTGTTAATCATTGTTCACGTTCTCTTTTTTTTTTAGGAACGAGTGCAAACCTGCTCAACTTCCAGCTGTACCTCCTGGAAGGCCTGAACAGGTGGAACCAGAACCGGGCAGCGGCCTCCATCACCACCAAGCGCATGGCGCTGTTGACGTACGCGGGGGACGTGCTGGAGTCCGTCAACAGCAACAGCCTGAAGGTGTTTGGAAGGAAGTATGTCCCCTCCTTCATCCCGCCGAGAAAGTACACCGGTAAGTCTCAGGGCAAATATGAATACAAATAATGATGTTGTTGAGAGCTCAGTATTTATGCATCATGGTAAGTTCCATATCTGTTTTTTAATACTCATTAGCATTGCATTGTTGTTCATGTTCAGGAGAGTTGCTTGGGGTGAACTACCTGCTTAGGCAGACAGGGCAGCCCTTGCAGGACATGGACCCCGACTCTGAGGAGACAGACCAACTGCTGGAGGACCACGCCACAGAGGAGGAACAGGCGGATGAAGGGTTTGAGGATGACGAACAGGACCTCACTATTGGTAGTGTTTCGGAAGACCTCCCGTCTTCCGCCCTGCCTTCCACCACCCTGCCTGTGGTCCCCACCCTGCCCCTCACCTCCTCCACCCTGCCTTCCACCACCCTGCCTGTGGTCCCCACCGTGCCCCTCACCTCCTCCACCCTGCCTTCTAACACCCTGCCACTCACCTCCTCCACCCTGCCTTCCACCACCTTGTCTCTAACCACCTCCATCCTACCTGTCACCACCACCACTCTGCCTGTCACCCCCATGCCTGTAGCTACCACCCTGCCTCCCCCCATAACCCAGCCTTGTGTCCCAGGTGCCTCCTCACAGGTGCCTGAAGAACAGCTGGTATGTTAACTTTCTACTAGTAATTAACTGTCATTCATAGAAACTAACAAGTTCAGTAGTTAGGAAAGTGTCTGAATACAAGCGCAATTCATTATTAGGAACAACACACAGTAATTGACAGCAAACAAATAAAACACACAGCAGCAGCAGTCAATATAACATACCTTTGCCATGAGGTGTTCAGCGCTAATGTGAAATTGTTCAATGTTTCAGGCTGTGGACGAGCATGGCATGCCAGGCATGGATCGGGTGGATAGACTGGCAGAGTGCTTAGTGGAGCTGAGGCATCAGACCAACATGACCCTCGATAACCAGCAGGTCAGCAAGACATTCATTGTACAACAGATATTTGTTTATATATTTATAATATATAAACATATAAAATATATGTTTTCTTTCCTTCTTAGGTCAGCAACATTGTGGGGCTGTGGCAAGACCTGCTGGATTACGACAAGCAGAGGGTCGTGTTTGCTGCGCGGCACCTGGACAGGCTGATAAAGGGAAGGTTCCGCCACAAAAAAAAGGTGGAGTTCACGCCAGGTGTGGAGAGTGTGGAGAGGTGTGTCCTGGGGTCCACTGGTTCGCCTGCTCAGTGGCCAGACTGCTGCCGCCTTGTGGAGGCCATCTTCGTCCGGCTCTCGGACATCCACAAGAGTCCCAGGAAGCAGGGGAAGAGCAGCATGTCCAGGTGGACTCTGATCCTGCAGGACTACCGCAAGGTCCGGCAGCTCATCCTGGGCAATGGGGCCATCATGCAGGGCACCACCCTGCAGCTGGTGGAGGTGAACCAGTCGACCCTCTCCCAGTGGTACAACCGGAGGGTGAAGAGGCAGGATCTGGCTGTGCTGCAGCAGGGCATAAACTTGCCAGGTCCTCTGTCTGTGGCTACCGAGCCTCTCCCGCCTGCCAACGTCCGCCCTGCTGTTGCTCCACCTCAACCCCAGGGAGCAGCCCACACCTACCACCTGCCGCAGAGCACAGCAGGGCAGGCAAAGACCAAGAGGCGGGCAACATATGCAGCCACAGCACCACCTCCAGCGGTCCGACCCAGGCTGGCAGCCCAGAGGCAGCTCTTCCCTGGCCCTTCAGCCGCCCTTGGAGCCCCCACTCCCATCCCTATCATGCCCCGCCCTACCACCATTGCCCCTCGCCCTGCTGCCGTCCCCACTGTGGTGTTTGTCTCCCGAGCCCCTGGTATGAGGGCACCCTCTGCCCCCTCTCCATTGATGGTCCCCCAAGCCCTGCGTTTTGTCCCACCCTCTTCCTGCACCACCCACCTTCCCCAGCTTCGTCCTGCTCCTGGTCCAGCTCCCCGTGCCCACCAGAGGAGAGTGGAGGCCAACAAATGCTGGAGGTGTGGCCAGAACAGAACGGCAGAGACTGGCCACAGCCAGTATAAGGGGACTGTTTACTGCCCCTCTGCAGAGACTCTGTCCAGAGAGCAGTGGCTGGAGGAGCAAAAAAAGAAATAATTCTTTGGGCCTTTGTATATAGTTTTCATTGTTTAGATATAGTTAATGCTTAGATTTCCCGTGTGTATATCGTTTTCATTGTTTAGATATAGTTTATGCTTAGATTTCCATTGTGTATATAGTTTTCATTGTGTAAATATTGTAATTTAGCAGATCATTTGCCTGTATATATATATATATATATATAGTTTAAATTAGTTGTTGTTGTTCATATTTCTATTTTTACAATTGTGGATAAATGTTTCTATTTATCAACTATTTGTTGGTCAGTCCGTCGTTATTTCCCAATCACTACTCTTTCTAACCAAATACGGCAAGTCTGCAAGAAGTAAGAGCAGCAAAAAGTGACTAACTTTACGCTTGCTTGCGCACATTGTTTTAAAATATTTAATATATGGATCATGCAAGTGTTGATATGGTAAGTGCAGAAACCAAAAAGACAGAGCTTCAGATAAGAGCACACAAAGCTCAGAAGCCACACAGTTTGAGAGATAGATAGATGGATGGATAGAGAGATAGATCTAATTAAAACTAACTAAAAACAGTACTCCTGTGTGGAGTGAATACAAATAAAGGCAAATAGTGTACAATAGATAACCCTGTAAAATATAAATAATGCACTAGTGGATACAAATGGTTTTCAAATTACACTAAATTAGCAACGTATCTCCATCTATCTTATATTGTTACATTTTGATAACATACACACTTGGAGACTCAAGTGTGTGTGTTTATTAGAAATAGTCAAAGGTGCCGTAGGTGGGACGCGAACCGCGGACCTTCGGTTCCATTCTACGTCTTCCCCAAACACTGTAAAATTCGTAATTTCGGGTGTTTTTTCGAATTGTCTTAAAACGTAACGGGTTAAACATGTTTAAACTATGAATGGGGACTTTCAACTTTCCCCTTTTCTCTCTTTTTCCTCTTCTTCTCCCTTTTTCCTCCTTTTTTCTCCCTTTTTCCTCCTTTTTTCTTCCCCCTCTCCCTTCTCCCCCTTCTTCCCCCCTCAAACAGGCGATTGTTCCCCAGCTTTAGCTCAAATGGTAGAGCGCTCGCTTAGCATGCGAGAAGTAGCGGGATCGATGCCCGCATTCTCCAATGCTTTTCGGCTCGTTTGTTGTTCAGTGGCTCGGCTAGTTCAATAAGACAAGTTTATCCGGTTTGTCCGGTGTCGCAATCCTCTCTGACCAGTCAGTGGTCTGCAGTGTTATGGCGTGACCTTTTTGAAAATGACGCGTTGACCACTTCCTTGAGTAGACGGTATTTTGCAAACACCACGGGTTTACCCAAACCGAGGATCAAACCAGAGACCTTGACACCCTCGGCCTAACTCTCTCTCCCAACTGAGCTATAGGCGTTCCAAACCCAGTCAGTAGCATTCCAAAGCCTTGCCACAAACGAAATAAAGCAATGGAAAAGATCCCCAAAAAGGGGTGGTTGGCCCGTATGGGGATCGAACCCACGACCTTGGCGTTATTAGCACCACGCTCTGACCAACTGAGCTAACGGGCCAGAGACACACTCTCCAGCCGCGGACACTGTCTCCAGCCGCGGAAATGCAATGTCCTAGGCGCCACCTCGTGTCGGCGTGAAACGACCGGTCGTATTCGGCCCACGCTGTAAGTCGTTTTTCCTCACTCTAAATTCAAGGGGATGTCAAGAAAGCGATTAAACGGGAGCTACGAGTCTTGCAAGACTCCAACGTCCACTGCTGAGCAAGGGGGAATTAGCTCAAATGGTAGAGCGCTCGCTTAGCATGCGAGAAGTAGCGGGATCGATGCCCGCATTCTCCAATGCTTTTCGGCTCGTTTGTTGTTCAGTGGCTCGGCTAGTTCAATAAGACAAGTTTATCCGGTTTGTCCGGTGTCGCAATCCTCTCTGACCAGTCAGTGGTCTGCAGTGTTATGGCGTGACCTTTTTGAAAATGACGCGTTGACCACTTCCTTGAGTAGACGGTATTTTGCAAACACCACGGGTTTACCCAAACCGAGGATCAAACCAGAGACCTTGACACCCTCGGCCTAACTCTCTCTCCCAACTGAGCTATAGGCGTTCCAAACCCAGTCAGTAGCATTCCAAAGCCTTGCCACAAACGAAATAAAGCAATGGAAAAGATCCCCAAAAAGGGGTGGTTGGCCCGTATGGGGATCGAACCCACGACCTTGGCGTTATTAGCACCACGCTCTGACCAACTGAGCTAACGGGCCAGAGACACACTCGCCAGCCGCGGACACTGTCTCCAGCCGCGGAAATGCAATGTCCTAGGCGCCACCTCGTGTCGGCGTGAAACGACCGGTCGTATTCGGCCCACGCTGTAAGTCGTTTTTCCTCACTCTAAATTCAAGGGGATGTCAAGAAAGCGATTAAACGGGAGCTACGAGTCTTGCAAGACTCCAACGTCCACTGCTGAGCAAGGGGGAATTAGCTCAAATGGTAGAGCGCTCGCTTAGCATGCGAGAAGTAGCGGGATCGATGCCCGCATTCTCCAATGCTTTTCGGCTCGTTTGTTGTTCAGTGGCTCGGCTAGTTCAATAAGACAAGTTTATCCGGTTTGTCCGGTGTCGCAATCCTCTCTGACCAGTCAGTGGTCTGCAGTGTTATGGCGTGACCTTTTTGAAAATGACGCGTCGACCACTTCCTTGAGTAGACGGTATTTTGCAAACACCACGGGTTTACCCAAACCGAGGATCAAACCAGAGACCTTGACACCCTCGGCCTAACTCTCTCTCCCAACTGAGCTATAGGCGTTCCAAACCCAGTCAGTAGCATTCCAAAGCCTTGCCACAAACGAAATAAAGCAATGGAAAAGATCCCCAAAAAGGGGTGGTTGGCCCGTATGGGGATCGAACCCACGACCTTGGCGTTATTAGCACCACGCTCTGACCAACTGAGCTAACGGGCCAGAGACACACTCTCCAGCCGCGGACACTGTCTCCAGCCGCGGAAATGCAATGTCCTAGGCGCCACCTCGTGTCGGCGTGAAACGACCGGTCGTATTCGGCCCACGCTGTAAGTCGTTTTTCCTCACTCTAAATTCAAGGGGATGTCAAGAAAGCGATTAAACGGGAGCTACGAGTCTTGCAAGACTCCAACGTCCACTGCTGAGCAAGGGGGAATTAGCTCAAATGGTAGAGCGCTCGCTTAGCATGCGAGAAGTAGCGGGATCGATGCCCGCATTCTCCAATGCTTTTCGGCTCGTTTGTTGTTCAGTGGCTCGGCTAGTTCAATAAGACAAGTTTATCCGGTTTGTCCGGTGTCGCAATCCTCTCTGACCAGTCAGTGGTCTGCAGTGTTATGGCGTGACCTTTTTGAAAATGACGCGTCGACCACTCCCTTGAGTAGACGGTATTTTGCAAACACCACGGGTTTACCCAAACCGAGGATCAAACCAGAGACCTTGACACCCTCGGCCTAACTCTCTCTCCCAACTGAGCTATAGGCGTTCCAAACCCAGTCAGTAGCATTCCAAAGCCTTGCCACAAACGAAATAAAGCAATGGAAAAGATCCCCAAAAAGGGGTGGTTGGCCCGTATGGGGATCGAACCCACGACCTTGGCGTTATTAGCACCACGCTCTGACCAACTGAGCTAACGGGCCAGAGACACACTCTCCAGCCGCGGACACTGTCTCCAGCCGCGGAAATGCAATGTCCTAGGCGCCACCTCGTGTCGGCGTGAAACGACCGGTCGTATTCGGCCCACGCTGTAAGTCGTTTTTCCTCACTCTAAATTCAAGGGGATGTCAAGAAAGCGATTAAACGGGAGCTACGAGTCTTGCAAGACTCCAACGTCCACTGCTGAGCAAGGGGGAATTAGCTCAAATGGTAGAGCGCTCGCTTAGCATGCGAGAAGTAGCGGGATCGATGCCCGCATTCTCCAATGCTTTTCGGCTCGTTTGTTGTTCAGTGGCTCGGCTAGTTCAATAAGACAAGTTTATCCGGTTTGTCCGGTGTCGCAATCCTCTCTGACCAGTCAGTGGTCTGCAGTGTTATGGCGTGACCTTTTTGAAAATGACGCGTTGACCACTTCCTTGAGTAGACGGTATTTTGCAAACACCACGGGTTTACCCAAACCGAGGATCAAACCAGAGACCTTGACACCCTCGGCCTAACTCTCTCTCCCAACTGAGCTATAGGCGTTCCAAACCCAGTCAGTAGCATTCCAAAGCCTTGCCACAAACGAAATAAAGCAATGGAAAAGATCCCCAAAAAGGGGTGGTTGGCCCGTATGGGGATCGAACCCACGACCTTGGCGTTATTAGCACCACGCTCTGACCAACTGAGCTAACGGGCCAGAGACACACTCGCCAGCCGCGGACACTGTCTCCAGCCGCGGAAATGCAATGTCCTAGGCGCCACCTCGTGTCGGCGTGAAACGACCGGTCGTATTCGGCCCACGCTGTAAGTCGTTTTTCCTCACTCTAAATTCAAGGGGATGTCAAGAAAGCGATTAAACGGGAGCTACGAGTCTTGCAAGACTCCAACGTCCACTGCTGAGCAAGGGGGAATTAGCTCAAATGGTAGAGCGCTCGCTTAGCATGCGAGAAGTAGCGGGATCGATGCCCGCATTCTCCAATGCTTTTCGGCTCGTTTGTTGTTCAGTGGCTCGGCTAGTTCAATAAGACAAGTTTATCCGGTTTGTCCGGTGTCGCAATCCTCTCTGACCAGTCAGTGGTCTGCAGTGTTATGGCGTGACCACTCCCTTGAGTAGACGGTATTTTGCAAACACCACGGGTTTACCCAAACCGAGGATCAAACCAGAGACCTTGACACCCTCGGCCTAACTCTCTCTCCCAACTGAGCTATAGGCGTTCCAAACCCAGTCAGTAGCATTCCAAAGCCTTGCCACAAACGAAATAAAGCAATGGAAAAGATCCCCAAAAAGGGGTGGTTGGCCCGTATGGGGATCGAACCCACGACCTTGGCGTTATTAGCACCACGCTCTGACCAACTGAGCTAACGGGCCAGAGACACACTCTCCAGCCGCGGACACTGTCTCCAGCCGCGGAAATGCAATGTCCTAGGCGCCACCTCGTGTCGGCGTGAAACGACCGGTCGTATTCGGCCCACGCTGTAAGTCGTTTTTCCTCACTCTAAATTCAAGGGGATGTCAAGAAAGCGATTAAACGGGAGCTACGAGTCTTGCAAGACTCCAACGTCCACTGCTGAGCAAGGGGGAATTAGCTCAAATGGTAGAGCGCTCGCTTAGCATGCGAGAAGTAGCGGGATCGATGCCCGCATTCTCCAATGCTTTTCGGCTCGTTTGTTGTTCAGTGGCTCGGCTAGTTCAATAAGACAAGTTTATCCGGTTTGTCCGGTGTCGCAATCCTCTCTGACCAGTCAGTGGTCTGCAGTGTTATGGCGTGACCTTTTTGAAAATGACGCGTTGACCACTTCCTTGAGTAGACGGTATTTTGCAAACACCACGGGTTTACCCAAACCGAGGATCAAACCAGAGACCTTGACACCCTCGGCCTAACTCTCTCTCCCAACTGAGCTATAGGCGTTCCAAACCCAGTCAGTAGCATTCCAAAGCCTTGCCACAAACGAAATAAAGCAATGGAAAAGATCCCCAAAAAGGGGTGGTTGGCCCGTATGGGGATCGAACCCACGACCTTGGCGTTATTAGCACCACGCTCTGACCAACTGAGCTAACGGGCCAGAGACACACTCGCCAGCCGCGGACACTGTCTCCAGCCGCGGAAATGCAATGGCCTAGGCGCCACCTCGTGTCGGCGTGAAACGACCGGTCGTATTCGGCCCACGCTGTAAGTCGTTTTTCCTCACTCTAAATTCAAGGGGATGTCAAGAAAGCGATTAAACGGGAGCTACGAGTCTTGCAAGACTCCAACGTCCACTGCTGAGCAAGGGGGAATTAGCTCAAATGGTAGAGCGCTCGCTTAGCATGCGAGAAGTAGCGGGATCGATGCCCGCATTCTCCAATGCTTTTCGGCTCGTTTGTTGTTCAGTGGCTCGGCTAGTTCAATAAGACAAGTTTATCCGGTGTCCGGTGTCGCAATCCTCTCTGACCAGTCAGTGGTCTGCAGTGTTATGGCGTGACCTTTTTGAAAATGACGCGTTGACCACTTCCTTGAGTAGACGGTATTTTGCAAACACCACGGGTTTACCCAAACCGAGGATCAAACCAGAGACCTTGACACCCTCGGCCTAACTCTCTCTCCCAACTGAGCTATAGGCGTTCCAAACCCAGTCAGTAGCATTCCAAAGCCTTGCCACAAACGAAATAAAGCAATGGAAAAGATCCCCAAAAAGGGGTGGTTGGCCCGTATGGGGATCGAACCCACGACCTTGGCGTTATTAGCACCACGCTCTGACCAACTGAGCTAACGGGCCAGAGACACACTCTCCAGCCGCGGACACTGTCTCCAGCCGCGGAAATGCAATGTCCTAGGCGCCACCTCGTGTCGGCGTGAAACGACCGGTCGTATTCGGCCCACGCTGTAAGTCGTTTTTCCTCACTCTAAATTCAAGGGGATGTCAAGAAAGCGATTAAACGGGAGCTACGAGTCTTGCAAGACTCCAACGTCCACTGCTGAGCAAGGGGGAATTAGCGGCACCCGGAGCACATTCGACTGGCTATCGCGACCAATTAGCTACCTCGGTTCAAGGTTCGAGGGCCAATCGGATTCTCACTGTCCAATTGCGTCAGTCCGATTGCGCCAATCGGAACACGTACATCTCCAATTACGTCACGCCGAGCTGAGCCGTAGCAACGGCGTCCACGACCCCAGAGACCCCCGCCGAGGTTGACCCCCGCCGAAGTTGTGAGATGAGTGACAGTAGTCGCGTCAGTTCATTCATTGAAGGATACGCTCTTTCAAGTTGTCTGTAGTACCGCGCACCGCAAAGGTAAATACATACATAGCTAATCAAAATAATTTTCCGTTTGACATTTCAATACATGTTAGCATTCATCGGGTCAATGACAAGTAATATCACGAATATTAGAGTTTGTCATTTCAGAGTTTGTCATGTAGGCTAGTTAGTAGATTTCCTCAGGTAGTATTGCTGTCATTTAGCTAGCTACTTTTATAAGGGATTACTAATAGGTTACTGTAGCGACAGATGTTATTCCGACTAGCAAAAGCAATATTTAACCTGTTATATATAATATATGTCACTGGGGACAAAACGAAATAAATATAACTTTTTCACTTGTGGTAATAAAGTGACCCAGAACAAGTACAAACATATTCTTCTGGAAATAGTAGCCAGCTAAATATTTGAAATGTTAAAAAGCTAATTATAACAATAAATACATGTTATTGTACTAGTGTAAAAATCGCTCCTTTTACCTATTAGATGTCGAGTTCAAAGAGCCACAAAGGAATGGGGGATGGGGAATGGATGTCCCGTTTGAGGAGGTTTGCCAGCTCTGGGGTTTGGCCTGCTGATGCAGGCAACAGGCCAGCCCCAAGACAGAAGAGGTGGTATGACCTCTTTCAAAAGGTATATAAAATGAGCAAAAGATCACAGAAAAAAAATTCTGATGGCCTATAAAAGATGACTGAATTGCCAGAAATACCAGTCACAGTATGGGACCTTGATAAACATAATGAACAGCAACTTCAGTGTCAATGTCATGTTTAGTCACCAATAGAAGATATGTCAAAACGCTCCATTTCTATTGGGTTGTTTTCGTTAAAAAAGTGTTTGTTTTATTTGGAACAGATTGAGAAGTGCCCGTTACAGTCAGGGGGTCAAAGAATGCTGTTTGGTGGGACACAGCAGTGTGCTTGTGGCTTTCACAACCCAAAGGTAATGTGAATGAGACTTCTTGACACCAAAACACTAAAAGAATCACTATGTGATGTGCTCAGTAATGTGATGTCTGACATGGATCTCTCTGTCCTTAATACAGCCAACCACTGGGCAAACTGTGGCAGAGACCTCTACCTGTGCTGCCCCTCCCCCACTGGGAACAGCCTCTACCTCAGCCTCTGCCTCTGCCCCTCCTCCACTGGGAATGGCCTCAGCCTCTGCCTCAGCCCATGTCCCAGCACGGCCCACACTGAATTTGTCCATGGTGAGTATTTCAATATTATTGTCATACAAGCTTTCAAATATGGACAACCACTGATTACATATGATGATGGCAAAATGGAAGAGCATTTCAGGTTTACAATGTATTCCTTTGATAAATGCTCTAATTGTCACCACAGTTTTCTAAACCACGATTTGGAGGCTCACATGGCGCTGCTGCAAAGCCAAATGTGAATGTGGTTAGGAAAGCAAAGGTAAATATGATTATATGTAAATATAATATAATACATATTTATAGGTTAATATGAGCAAACCTACATCTTAAGAGCTTGATTTGAGTCCATTGATTTCTACTTTTTACAAATGCTTCCCCCCATCCTTCTCCCAGCCTCTGTCCAGTCCACCCACCATGACAGGAGACACCCAGGCCACTGCCAGCTCACCCATGGCCTCTGTGAGGACCACCCCACCTGGCTTTGGTTCCCCTACAGCCTCTGTGAGGACCACCCCACCTGGCTTTGGTTCCCCTACGGCCTCTGTGAGGACCCCCCCACCTGGCTTCGGTTCCCCTATGGCCTCTGTGAGGCCCAGAACACCATCAAGCCCTGCCGTGGCTTTTGTGAGGACGGAATCACCGCTCTCAAAGCCCCCATCCACCCCCTACAAAGCCTCCATGAGGACAACTTCTCGCTCCAGCCCTGCGATGACCTCTGTGAGGCCCAGCACAGCTTCCAGCCTCAGCACTGTTGTCTCAGAGACCAGCACCAGCCCTGCAATGGCTGCTGTAAGTGTTGTGTTCTTGGAACTGTTTTAGTTTTATAAGATGAGGTTGTTCTCATATGATTGGGCTATTCTGTTTTTATAAATATATTTATTTCTCTTGTTTTGTAACAGGATGTGCATGATGAGGATGAGCTTGCTGCTCCTGGCCCTGCTCCTGGTCCAACTCCTGACTTCTGGCTTCCTGTCAGAATGAAGGAGACGATCCCAGTTCAGGACCAACGGTGGATTGCGTCCACCCTTTTTCAGTCTGGCAAGCTGCGTTTGAACTTGAAGCTCTGGTATGAGCCACCAGCCTCTGCCCTGATATACCACCAGGCTCCAACACCGGACCGCTTTTTTGCCCACAGGCTCTTGGTATGGATGCCCTATCACTTGTGGAAAGTGAGGGTAGTCTGCCAAACCTGTGGGAAGCAGCTGACGGGGTATGGTGTGCACAAGAGGGTGCGTAAGGTCCTGGACGTGGACCGCTACTACCTGATGGTGACGGAGACACTCAGGTGCACTGTGTGTCGCCTGACCCATCTGGCAACCAGTCAGGCTGTCCTGGACCAGCTGGACCTGCCTCACAGGAGGAAGTTCAGGATGATCCTGACACGCTTGTGAGTTAAAAATCTACAATCATTTTCTGATAATGCCTGCTGCAGGTCCTTACATAATTGAACAAGTTCTTGAAACTTATCTGTCTTTTCTTCAAGGTATGCTTGTGACATACGGGTCATCCGCATGTTGCGGGAACGGACCCTCGGCAATAGCCCGGCGTGCCTGGTGAAGCAGCTGCGGGAGAACCATGGGGAGGAGTGGTTGGACCGCCTGGCCGACTACTTGGGGGAGTGTGCGGCCTTCGTTGACCAGCCCAGCCTCTTCCCAGTGACCTGCCAGGAACCTCCACAGCCCCTCGATGTCCCAACCAGCCGGTGGGTGCTGTCGGTGTACGGCAGGGACATCATCAGCCGGATGGACCATATAAAGGCGTCCATCACGTCAACCTTTGGTAACATTTTGAAGATGGACTCCACCAAAAAGGTAATAGGATGAAGAAAATCCATAGTGTAAATTATGTACAACACAATGAAAACATGAAACCTCAATGATTTGTATTCTTACAAGCACACATACACACACACATCCATGCCTTTGATTAGACTGCAGTAATACATGAATAAATAAATACACTTCTGTGTTTATTTAACAGACTTTCTTTTGAAACCTCTCATGAAGTTTTTTGTGTGAATTTTGTCATTTCAGATGACAAAGAAGCTGGCTGGTGCAGCAAAGGGCACTGCATTCTGGGTGACCTCGGTGGGGAATGAGATCGGCCAGGTCCTCATCAGTGTCCTGACTGCCCAGGAGGGACCGGGGCTGGACCCGATGGTCTCTGGCCTCATTGAGAGGTACACCCAGGCAGGTGCAGCTCCCCCGGTCCTGCTCTATGTGGACTGTGGCTGCTGCTCAGAGGAGGGGGAGACCAAGCTTCAGGCCAGGTTTGGTGGGTGGCCTGACCTGAAAATAAGGCTGGACATCTGGCATTTTATGCGACGGCTGGCCGTGGGATGCACCACCGATGCCCATGCCCTGTACCCCCTCTTCATGAGCCGCCTGTCTGTGTGCCTGTTCGAGTGGGACGCAGCAGACGTAGCCCTACTGCGAAGGGTGAAGAGGGAGCAGCTCAAAAGGGAGGGTGTGCCCCTCATCACCAGTGACATGGTGGACAAGGCCATCACCAAGGCTGAGCTGTCCCAGTTCTGCAGGCGGAGGACACGTGGAGTGGACGCCACGGTCCTCCGCATTGAGCAGCTGCTGCAGGAGCTGATGGGGGAGAAGGGGAGAGACCTGCTCGGGGTTCCGCTGCTGGACCAGCCTAAGATGGAGCACATCTGGCGCACCCAGAAGAGGCACGTGAAGTGCATCCAGGATGTGCCAGGTGTACTCCTGTACACTGAGACAGGCAGTTCCACCAGGGAGGGGATCCAGCTGACCACATACAGGTGTGCAAGAGGCTCCACCTCCTTGGAGTCCTTCCACTGCCACCTGAACAGGTTTATTCCAGGTTGGTGTAGATCTTCATCTAAACATTATTCTTAATAATGAAATTATATTCAAATAGCCTTATTAATCATTGTTCACGTTCTCTCTTTTTTTTTAGGAACGAGTGCAAACCTGCTCAACTTCCAGCTGTACCTCCTGGAAGGCCTGAACAGGTGGAACCAGAACCGGGCAGCGGCCTCCATCACCACCAAGCGCATGGCGCTGTTGACGTACGCGGGGGACGTGCTGGAGTCCGTCAACAGCAACAGCCTGAAGGTGTTTGGAAGGAAGTATGTCCCCTCCTTCATCCCGCCGAGAAAGTACACCGGTAAGTCTCAGGGCAAATATGAATAGAAATAATGATGTTGTTGAGAGCTCAGTATTTATGCATCATGGTAAGTTCCATATCTGTTTTTTAATACTCATTAGCATTGCATTGTTGTTCATGTTCAGGAGAGTTGCTTGGGGTGAACTACCTGCTTAGGCAGACAGGGCAGCCCTTGCAGGACATGGACCCCGACTCTGAGGAGACAGACCAACTGCTGGAGGACCACGCCACAGAGGAGGAACAGGCGGATGAAGGGTTTGAGGATGACGAACAGGACCTCACTATTGGTAGTGTTTCGGAAGACCTCCCGTCTTCCGCCCTGCCTTCCACCACCCTGCCTGTGGTCCCCACCCTGCCCCTCACCTCCTCCACCCTGCCTTCCACCACCCTGCCTGTGGTCCCCACCGTGCCCCTCACCTCCTCCACCCTGCCTTCTAACACCCTGCCACTCACCTCCTCCACCCTGCCTTCCACCACCTTGTCTCTAACCACCTCCATCCTACCTGTCACCACCACCACTCTGCCTGTCACCCCCATGCCTGTAGCTACCACCCTGCCTCCCCCCATAACCCAGCCTTGTGTCCCAGGTGCCTCCTCACAGGTGCCTGAAGAACAGCTGGTATGTTAACTTTCTACTAGTAATTAACTGTCATTCATAGAAACTAACAAGTTCAGTAGTTAGGAAAGTGTCTGAATACAAGCGCAATTCATTATTAGGAACAACACACAGTAATTGACAGCAAACAAATAAAACACACAGCAGCAGCAGTCAATATAACATACCTTTGCCATGAGGTGTTCAGCGCTAATGTGAAATTGTTCAATGTTTCAGGCTGTGGACGAGCATGGCATGCCAGGCATGGATCGGGTGGATAGACTGGCAGAGTGCTTAGTGGAGCTGAGGCATCAGACCAACATGACCCTCGATAACCAGCAGGTCAGCAAGACATTCATTGTACAACAGATATTTGTTTATATATTTATAATATATAAACATATAAAATATATGTTTTCTTTCCTTCTTAGGTCAGCAACATTGTGGGGCTGTGGCAAGACCTGCTGGATTACGACAAGCAGAGGGTCGTGTTTGCTGCGCGGCATCTGGACAGGCTGATAAAGGGAAGGTTCCGCCACAAAAAAAAGGTGGAGTTCACGCCAGGTGTGGAGAGTGTGGAGAGGTGTGTCCTGGGGTCCACTGGTTCGCCTGCTCAGTGGCCAGACTGCTGCCGCCTTGTGGAGGCCATCTTTGTCCGGCTCTCGGACATCCATAAGAGTCCCAGGAAGCAGGGGAAGAGCAGCATGTCCAGGTGGACTCTGATCCTGCAGGACTACCGCAAGGTCCGGCAGCTCATCCTGGGCAATGGGGCCATCATGCAGGGCACCACCCTGCAGCTGGTGGAGGTGAACCAGTCGACCCTCTCCCAGTGGTACAACCGGAGGGTGAAGAGGCAGGATCTGGCTGTGCTGCAGCAGGGCATAAACTTGCCAGGTCCTCTGTCTGTGGCTACCGAGCCTCTCCCGCCTGCCAACGTCCGCCCTGCTGTTGCTCCACCTCAACCCCAGGGAGCATCCCACACCTACCACCTGCCGCAGAGCACAGCAGGGCAGGCAAAGACCAAGAGGCGGGCAACATATGCAGCCACAGCACCACCTCCAGCGGTCCGACCCAGGCTGGCAGCCCAGAGGCAGCTCTTCCCTGGCCCTTCAGCCGCCCTTGGAGCCCCCACTCCCATCCCTATCATGCCCCGCCCTACCATCATTGCCCCTCGCCCTGCTGCCGTCCCCACTGTGGTGTTTGTCTCCCGAGCCCCTGGTATGAGGGCACCCTCTGCCCCCTCTCCATTGATGGTCCCCCAAGCCCTGCGTTTTGTCCCACCCTCTTCCTGCACCACCCACCTTCCCCAGCTTCGTCCTGCTCCTGGTCCAGCTCCCCGTGCCCACCAGAGGAGAGTGGAGGCCAACAAATGCTGGAGGTGTGGCCAGAACAGAACGGCAGAGACTGGCCACAGCCAGTATAAGGGGACTGTTTACTGCCCCTCTGCAGAGACTCTGTCCAGAGAGCAGTGGCTAGAGGAGCAAAAAAATAAATAATTCTTTGGGCCTTTGTATATAGTTTTCATTGTTTAGATATAGTTAATGCTTAGATTTCCCGTGTGTATATCGTTTTCATTGTTTAGATATAGTTTATGCTTAGATTTCCATTGTGTATATAGTTTTCATTGTGTAAATATTGTAATTTAGCATATCATTTGCCTGTATATATATATATATATAGTTTAAATTAGTTGTTGTTGTTCATATTTATATTTTTACAATTGTGGATAAATGTTTCTATTTATCAACTATTTGTTGGTCAGTCCGTCGTTATTTCCCAATCACTACTCTTTCTAACCAAATACGGCAAGTCTGCAAGAAGTAAGAGCAGCAAAAAGTGACTAACTTTACGCTTGCTTGCGCACATTGTTTTAAAATATTTAATATATGGATCATGCAAGTGTTGATATGGTAAGTGCAGAAACCAAAAAGACAGAGCTTCAGATAAGAGCACACAAAGCTCAGAAGCCACACAGTTTGAGAGATAGATAGATGGATGGATAGAGAGATAGATCTAATTAAAACTAACCAAAAACAGTACTCCTGTGTGGAGTGAATACAAATAAAGGCAAATAGTGTACAATAGATAACCCTATAAAATATAAATAATGCACTAGTGGATACAAATGGTTTTGAAATTACACTAAATTAGCAACGTATCTCCATCTATCTTATATTGTTACATTTTGATAACATACACACTTGGAGACTCAAGTGTGTGTGTTTATTAGAAATAGTCAAAGGTGCCGTAGGTGGGACGCGAACCGCGGACCTTCGGTTCCATTCTACGTCTTCCCCAAACACTGTAAAATTCATAATTTCGGGTGTTTTTTCGAATTGTCTTAAAACGTAACGGGTTAAACATGTTTAAACTATGAATGGGGACTTTCAACTTTCCCCTTTTCTCTCTTTTTCCTCTTCTTCTCCCTTTTTCCTCCTTTTTTCTCCCTTTTTCCTCCTTTTTTCTTCCCCCTCCCTTCTCCCCCTTCTTCCCCCCTCAAACAGGCGATTGTTCCCCAGCTTTAGCGGAAATGGTAGAGCGCTCGCTTAGCATGCGAGAAGTAGCGGGATCGATGCCCGCATTCTCCAATGCTTTTCGGCTCGTTTGTTGTTCAGTGGCTCGGCTAGTTCAATAAGACAAGTTTATCCGGTTTGTCCGGTGTCGCAATCCTCTCTGACCAGTCAGTGGTCTGCAGTGTTATGGCGTGACCTTTTTGAAAATGACGCGTTGACCACTTCCTTGAGTAGACGGTATTTTGCAAACACCACGGGTTTACCCAAACCGAGGATCAAACCAGAGACCTTGACACCCTCGGCCTAACTCTCTCTCCCAACTGAGCTATAGGCGTTCCAAACCCAGTCAGTAGCATTCCAAAGCCTTGCCACAAACGAAATAAAGCAATGGAAAAGATCCCCAAAAAGGGGTGGTTGGCCCGTATGGGGATCGAACCCACGACCTTGGCGTTATTAGCACCACGCTCTGACCAACTGAGCTAACGGGCCAGAGACACACTCACCAGCCGCGGACACTGTCTCCAGCCGCGGAAATGCAATGTCCTAGGCGCCACCTCGTGTCGGCGTGAAACGACCGGTCGTATTCGGCCCACGCTGTAAGTCGTTTTTCCTCACTCTAAATTCAAGGGGATGTCAAGAAAGCGATTAAACGGGAGCTACGAGTCTTGCAAGACTCCAACGTCCACTGCTGAGCAAGGGGGAATTAGCGGCACCCGGAGCACATTCGACTGGCTATCGCGACCAATTAGCTACCTCGGTTCAAGGTTCGAGGGCCAATCGGATTCTCACTGTCCAATTGCGTCAGTCCGATTGCGCCAATCGGAACACGTACATCTCCAATTACGTCACGCCGAGCTGAGCCGTAGCAACGGCGTCCACGACCCCAGAGACCCCCGCCGAGGTTGACCCCCGCCGAAGTTGTGAGATGAGTGACAGTAGTCGCGTCAGTTCATTCATTGAAGGATACGCTCTTTCAAGTTGTCTGTAGTACCGCGCACCGCAAAGGTAAATACATACATAGCTAATCAAAATAATTTTCCGTTTGACATTTCAATACATGTTAGCATTCATCGGGTCAATGACAAGTAATATCACGAATATTAGAGTTTGTCATTTCAGAGTTTGTCATGTAGGCTAGTTAGTAGATTTCCTCAGGTAGTATTGCTGTCATTTAGCTAGCTACTTTTATAAGGGATTACTAATAGGTTACTGTAGCGACAGATGTTATTCCGACTAGCAAAAGCAATATTTAACCTGTTATATATAATATATGTCACTGGGGACAAAACGAAATAAATATAACTTTTTCACTTGTGGTAATAAAGTGACCCAGAACAAGTACAAACATATTCTTCTGGAAATAGTAGCCAGCTAAATATTTGAAATGTTAAAAAGCTAATTATAACAATAAATACATGTTATTGTACTAGTGTAAAAATCGCTCCTTTTACCTATTAGATGTCGAGTTCAAAGAGCCACAAAGGAATGGGGGATGGGGAATGGATGTCCCGTTTGAGGAGGTTTGCCAGCTCTGGGGTTTGGCCTGCTGATGCAGGCAACAGGCCAGCCCCAAGACAGAAGAGGTGGTATGACCTCTTTCAAAAGGTATATAAAATGAGCAAAAGATCACAGAAAAAAAATTCTGATGGCCTATAAAAGATGACTGAATTGCCAGAAATACCAGTCACAGTATGGGACCTTGATAAACATAATGAACAGCAACTTCAGTGTCAATGTCATGTTTAGTCACCAATAGAAGATATGTCAAAACGCTCCATTTCTATTGGGTTGTTTTCGTTAAAAAAGTGTTTGTTTTATTTGGAACAGATTGAGAAGTGCCCGTTACAGTCAGGGGGTCAAAGAATGCTGTTTGGTGGGACACAGCAGTGTGCTTGTGGCTTTCACAACCCAAAGGTAATGTGAATGAGACTTCTTGACACCAAAACACTAAAAGAATCACTATGTGATGTGCTCAGTAATGTGATGTCTGACATGGATCTCTCTGTCCTTAATACAGCCAACCACTGGGCAAACTGTGGCAGAGACCTCTACCTGTGCTGCCCCTCCCCCACTGGGAACAGCCTCTACCTCAGCCTCTGCCTCTGCCCCTCCTCCACTGGGAATGGCCTCAGCCTCTGCCTCAGCCCATGTCCCAGCACGGCCCACACTGAATTTGTCCATGGTGAGTATTTCAATATTATTGTCATACAAGCTTTCAAATATGGACAACCACTGATTACATATGATGATGGCAAAATGGAAGAGCATTTCAGGTTTACAATGTATTCCTTTGATAAATGCTCTAATTGTCACCACAGTTTTCTAAACCACGATTTGGAGGCTCACATGGCGCTGCTGCAAAGCCAAATGTGAATGTGGTTAGGAAAGCAAAGGTAAATATGATTATATGTAAATATAATATAATACATATTTATAGGTTAATATGAGCAAACCTACATCTTAAGAGCTTGATTTGAGTCCATTGATTTCTACTTTTTACAAATGCTTCCCCCCATCCTTCTCCCAGCCTCTGTCCAGTCCACCCACCATGACAGGAGACACCCAGGCCACTGCCAGCTCACCCATGGCCTCTGTGAGGACCACCCCACCTGGCTTTGGTTCCCCTACAGCCTCTGTGAGGACCACCCCACCTGGCTTTGGTTCCCCTACGGCCTCTGTGAGGACCCCCCCACCTGGCTTCGGTTCCCCTATGGCCTCTGTGAGGCCCAGAACACCATCAAGCCCTGCCGTGGCTTTTGTGAGGACGGAATCACCGCTCTCAAAGCCCCCATCCACCCCCTACAAAGCCTCCATGAGGACAACTTCTCGCTCCAGCCCTGCGATGACCTCTGTGAGGCCCAGCACAGCTTCCAGCCTCAGCACTGTTGTCTCAGAGACCAGCACCAGCCCTGCAATGGCTGCTGTAAGTGTTGTGTTCTTGGAACTGTTTTAGTTTTATAAGATGAGGTTGTTCTCATATGATTGGGCTATTCTGTTTTTATAAATATATTTATTTCTCTTGTTTTGTAACAGGATGTGCATGATGAGGATGAGCTTGCTGCTCCTGGCCCTGCTCCTGGTCCAACTCCTGACTTCTGGCTTCCTGTCAGAATGAAGGAGACGATCCCAGTTCAGGACCAACGGTGGATTGCGTCCACCCTTTTTCAGTCTGGCAAGCTGCGTTTGAACTTGAAGCTCTGGTATGAGCCACCAGCCTCTGCCCTGATATACCACCAGGCTCCAACACCGGACCGCTTTTTTGCCCACAGGCTCTTGGTATGGATGCCCTATCACTTGTGGAAAGTGAGGGTAGTCTGCCAAACCTGTGGGAAGCAGCTGACGGGGTATGGTGTGCACAAGAGGGTGCGTAAGGTCCTGGACGTGGACCGCTACTACCTGATGGTGACGGAGACACTCAGGTGCACTGTGTGTCGCCTGACCCATCTGGCAACCAGTCAGGCTGTCCTGGACCAGCTGGACCTGCCTCACAGGAGGAAGTTCAGGATGATCCTGACACGCTTGTGAGTTAAAAATCTACAATCATTTTCTGATAATGCCTGCTGCAGGTCCTTACATAATTGAACAAGTTCTTGAAACTTATCTGTCTTTTCTTCAAGGTATGCTTGTGACATACGGGTCATCCGCATGTTGCGGGAACGGACCCTCGGCAATAGCCCGGCGTGCCTGGTGAAGCAGCTGCGGGAGAACCATGGGGAGGAGTGGTTGGACCGCCTGGCCGACTACTTGGGGGAGTGTGCGGCCTTCGTTGACCAGCCCAGCCTCTTCCCAGTGACCTGCCAGGAACCTCCACAGCCCCTCGATGTCCCAACCAGCCGGTGGGTGCTGTCGGTGTACGGCAGGGACATCATCAGCCGGATGGACCATATAAAGGCGTCCATCACGTCAACCTTTGGTAACATTTTGAAGATGGACTCCACCAAAAAGGTAATAGGATGAAGAAAATCCATAGTGTAAATTATGTACAACACAATGAAAACATGAAACCTCAATGATTTGTATTCTTACAAGCACACATACACACACACATCCATGCCTTTGATTAGACTGCAGTAATACATAAATAAATAAATACACTTCTGTGTTTATTTAACAGACTTTCTTTTGAAACCTCTCATGAAGTTTTCTGTGTGAATTTTGTCATTTCAGATGACAAAGAAGCTGGCTGGTGCAGCAAAGGGGACTGCATTCTGGGTGACCTCGGTGGGGAATGAGATCGGCCAGGTCCTCATCAGTGTCCTGACTGCCCAGGAGGGACCGGGGCTGGACCCGATGGTCTCTGGCCTCATTGAGAGGTACACCCAGGCAGGTGCAGCTCCCCCGGTCCTGCTCTATGTGGACTGTGGCTGCTGCTCAGAGGAGGGGGAGACCAAGCTTCAGGCCAGGTTTGGTGGGTGGCCTGACCTGAAAATAAGGCTGGACATCTGGCATTTTATGCGACGGCTGGCCGTGGGATGCACCACCGATGCCCATGCCCTGTACCCCCTCTTCATGAGCCGCCTGTCTGTGTGCCTGTTCGAGTGGGACGCAGCAGACGTAGCCCTACTGCGCAGGGTGAAGAGGGAGCAGCTCAAAAGGGAGGGTGTGCCCCTCATCACCAGTGACATGGTGGACAAGGCCATCACCAAGGCTGAGCTGTCCCAGTTCTGCAGGCGGAGGACACGTGGAGTGGACGCCACGGTCCTCCGCATTGAGCAGCTGCTGCAGGAGCTGATGGGGGAGAAGGGGAGAGACCTGCTCGGGGTTCCGCTGCTGGACCAGCCTAAGATGGAGCACATCTGGCGCACCCAGAAGAGGCACGTGAAGTGCATCCAGGATGTGCCAGGTGTACTCCTGTACACTGAGACAGGCAGTTCCACCAGGGAGGGGATCCAGCTGACCACATACAGGTGTGCAAGAGGCTCCACCTCCTTGGAGTCCTTCCACTGCCACCTGAACAGGTTTATTCCAGGTTGGTGTAGATCTTCATCTAAACATTATTCTTAATAATGAAATTATATTCAAATAGCCTTGTTAATCATTGTTCACGTTCTCTTTTTTTTTTAGGAACGAGTGCAAACCTGCTCAACTTCCAGCTGTACCTCCTGGAAGGCCTGAACAGGTGGAACCAGAACCGGGCAGCGGCCTCCATCACCACCAAGCGCATGGCGCTGTTGACGTACGCGGGGGACGTGCTGGAGTCCGTCAACAGCAACAGCCTGAAGGTGTTTGGAAGGAAGTATGTCCCCTCCTTCATCCCGCCGAGAAAGTACACCGGTAAGTCTCAGGGCAAATATGAATACAAATAATGATGTTGTTGAGAGCTCAGTATTTATGCATCATGGTAAGTTCCATATCTGTTTTTTAATACTCATTAGCATTGCATTGTTGTTCATGTTCAGGAGAGTTGCTTGGGGTGAACTACCTGCTTAGGCAGACAGGGCAGCCCTTGCAGGACATGGACCCCGACTCTGAGGAGACAGACCAACTGCTGGAGGACCACGCCACAGAGGAGGAACAGGCGGATGAAGGGTTTGAGGATGACGAACAGGACCTCACTATTGGTAGTGTTTCGGAAGACCTCCCGTCTTCCGCCCTGCCTTCCACCACCCTGCCTGTGGTCCCCACCCTGCCCCTCACCTCCTCCACCCTGCCTTCCACCACCCTGCCTGTGGTCCCCACCGTGCCCCTCACCTCCTCCACCCTGCCTTCTAACACCCTGCCACTCACCTCCTCCACCCTGCCTTCCACCACCTTGTCTCTAACCACCTCCATCCTACCTGTCACCACCACCACTCTGCCTGTCACCCCCATGCCTGTAGCTACCACCCTGCCTCCCCCCATAACCCAGCCTTGTGTCCCAGGTGCCTCCTCACAGGTGCCTGAAGAACAGCTGGTATGTTAACTTTCTACTAGTAATTAACTGTCATTCATAGAAACTAACAAGTTCAGTAGTTAGGAAAGTGTCTGAATACAAGCGCAATTCATTATTAGGAACAACACACAGTAATTGACAGCAAACAAATAAAACACACAGCAGCAGCAGTCAATATAACATACCTTTGCCATGAGGTGTTCAGCGCTAATGTGAAATTGTTCAATGTTTCAGGCTGTGGACGAGCATGGCATGCCAGGCATGGATCGGGTGGATAGACTGGCAGAGTGCTTAGTGGAGCTGAGGCATCAGACCAACATGACCCTCGATAACCAGCAGGTCAGCAAGACATTCATTGTACAACAGATATTTGTTTATATATTTATAATATATAAACATATAAAATATATGTTTTCTTTCCTTCTTAGGTCAGCAACATTGTGGGGCTGTGGCAAGACCTGCTGGATTACGACAAGCAGAGGGTCGTGTTTGCTGCGCGGCACCTGGACAGGCTGATAAAGGGAAGGTTCCGCCACAAAAAAAAGGTGGAGTTCACGCCAGGTGTGGAGAGTGTGGAGAGGTGTGTCCTGGGGTCCACTGGTTCGCCTGCTCAGTGGCCAGACTGCTGCCGCCTTGTGGAGGCCATCTTTGTCCGGCTCTCGGACATCCATAAGAGTCCCAGGAAGCAGGGGAAGAGCAGCATGTCCAGGTGGACTCTGATCCTGCAGGACTACCGCAAGGTCCGGCAGCTCATCCTGGGCAATGGGGCCATCATGCAGGGCACCACCCTGCAGCTGGTGGAGGTGAACCAGTCGACCCTCTCCCAGTGGTACAACCGGAGGGTGAAGAGGCAGGATCTGGCTGTGCTGCAGCAGGGCATAAACTTGCCAGGTCCTCTGTCTGTGGCTACCGAGCCTCTCCCGCCTGCCAACGTCCGCCCTGCTGTTGCTCCACCTCAACCCCAGGGAGCAGCCCACACCTACCACCTGCCGCAGAGCACAGCAGGGCAGGCAAAGACCAAGAGGCGGGCAACATATGCAGCCACAGCACCACCTCCAGCGGTCCGACCCAGGCTGGCAGCCCAGAGGCAGCTCTTCCCTGGCCCTTCAGCCGCCCTTGGAGCCCCCACTCCCATCCCTATCATGCCCCGCCCTACCATCATTGCCCCTCGCCCTGCTGCCGTCCCCACTGTGGTGTTTGTCTCCCGAGCCCCTGGTATGAGGGCACCCTCTGCCCCCTCTCCATTGATGGTCCCCCAAGCCCTGCGTTTTGTCCCACCCTCTTCCTGCACCACCCACCTTCCCCAGCTTCGTCCTGCTCCTGGTCCAGCTCCCCGTGCCCACCAGAGGAGAGTGGAGGCCAACAAATGCTGGAGGTGTGGCCAGAACAGAACGGCAGAGACTGGCCACAGCCAGTATAAGGGGACTGTTTACTGCCCCTCTGCAGAGACTCTGTCCAGAGAGCAGTGGCTAGAGGAGCAAAAAAAGAAATAATTCTTTGGGCCTTTGTATATAGTTTTCATTGTTTAGATATAGTTAATGCTTAGATTTCCCGTGTGTATATCGTTTTCATTGTTTAGATATAGTTTATGCTTAGATTTCCATTGTGTATATAGTTTTCATTGTGTAAATATTGTAATTTAGCATATCATTTGCCTGTATATATATATATATATATAGTTTAAATTAGTTGTTGTTGTTCATATTTCTATTTTTACAATTGTGGATAAATGTTTCTATTTATCAACTATTTGTTGGTCAGTCCGTCGTTATTTCCCAATCACTACTCTTTCTAACCAAATACGGCAAGTCTGCAAGAAGTAAGAGCAGCAAAAAGTGACTAACTTTACGCTTGCTTGCGCACATTGTTTTAAAATATTTAATATATGGATCATGCAAGTGTTGATATGGTAAGTGCAGAAACCAAAAAGACAGAGCTTCAGATAAGAGCACACAAAGCTCAGAAGCCACACAGTTTGAGAGATAGATAGATGGATGGATAGAGAGATAGATCTAATTAAAACTAACCAAAAACAGTACTCCTGTGTGGAGTGAATACAAATAAAGGCAAATAGTGTACAATAGATAACCCTGTAAAATATAAATAATGCACTAGTGGATACAAATGGTTTTGAAATTACACTAAATTAGCAACGTATCTCCATCTATCTTATATTGTTACATTTTGATAACATACACACTTGGAGACTCAAGTGTGTGTGTTTATTAGAAATAGTCAAAGGTGCCGTAGGTGGGACGCGAACCGCGGACCTTCGGTTCCATTCTACGTCTTCCCCAAACACTGTAAAATTCATAATTTCGGGTGTTTTTTCGAATTGTCTTAAAACGTAACGGGTTAAACATGTTTAAACTATGAATGGGGACTTTCAACTTTCCCCTTTTCTCTCTTTTTCCTCTTCTTCTCCCTTTTTCCTCCTTTTTTCTCCCTTTTTCCTCCTTTTTTCTTCCCCCTCCCTTCTCCCCCTTCTTCCCCCCTCAAACAGGCGATTGTTCCCCAGCTTTAGCTCAAATGGTAGAGCGCTCGCTTAGCATGCGAGAAGTAGCGGGATCGATGCCCGCATTCTCCAATGCTTTTCGGCTCGTTTGTTGTTCAGTGGCTCGGCTAGTTCAATAAGACAAGTTTATCCGGTTTGTCCGGTGTCGCAATCCTCTCTGACCAGTCAGTGGTCTGCAGTGTTATGGCGTGACCTTTTTGAAAATGACGCGTTGACCACTTCCTTGAGTAGACGGTATTTTGCAAACACCACGGGTTTACCCAAACCGAGGATCAAACCAGAGACCTTGACACCCTCGGCCTAACTCTCTCTCCCAACTGAGCTATAGGCGTTCCAAACCCAGTCAGTAGCATTCCAAAGCCTTGCCACAAACGAAATAAAGCAATGGAAAAGATCCCCAAAAAGGGGTGGTTGGCCCGTATGGGGATCGAACCCACGACCTTGGCGTTATTAGCACCACGCTCTGACCAACTGAGCTAACGGGCCAGAGACACACTCACCAGCCGCGGACACTGTCTCCAGCCGCGGAAATGCAATGTCCTAGGCGCCACCTCGTGTCGGCGTGAAACGACCGGTCGTATTCGGCCCACGCTGTAAGTCGTTTTTCCTCACTCTAAATTCAAGGGGATGTCAAGAAAGCGATTAAACGGGAGCTACGAGTCTTGCAAGACTCCAACGTCCACTGCTGAGCAAGGGGGAATTAGCTCAAATGGTAGAGCGCTCGCTTAGCATGCGAGAAGTAGCGGGATCGATGCCCGCATTCTCCAATGCTTTTCGGCTCGTTTGTTGTTCAGTGGCTCGGCTAGTTCAATAAGACAAGTTTATCCGGTTTGTCCGGTGTCGCAATCCTCTCTGACCAGTCAGTGGTCTGCAGTGTTATGGCGTGACCTTTTTGAAAATGACGCGTTGACCACTTCCTTGAGTAGACGGTATTTTGCAAACACCACGGGTTTACCCAAACCGAGGATCAAACCAGAGACCTTGACACCCTCGGCCTAACTCTCTCTCCCAACTGAGCTATAGGCGTTCCAAACCCAGTCAGTAGCATTCCAAAGCCTTGCCACAAACGAAATAAAGCAATGGAAAAGATCCCCAAAAAGGGGTGGTTGGCCCGTATGGGGATCGAACCCACGACCTTGGCGTTATTAGCACCACGCTCTGACCAACTGAGCTAACGGGCCAGAGACACACTCGCCAGCCGCGGACACTGTCTCCAGCCGCGGAAATGCAATGGCCTAGGCGCCACCTCGTGTCGGCGTGAAACGACCGGTCGTATTCGGCCCACGCTGTAAGTCGTTTTTCCTCACTCTAAATTCAAGGGGATGTCAAGAAAGCGATTAAACGGGAGCTACGAGTCTTGCAAGACTCCAACGTCCACTGCTGAGCAAGGGGGAATTAGCTCAAATGGTAGAGCGCTCGCTTAGCATGCGAGAAGTAGCGGGATCGATGCCCGCATTCTCCAATGCTTTTCGGCTCGTTTGTTGTTCAGTGGCTCGGCTAGTTCAATAAGACAAGTTTATCCGGTTTGTCCGGTGTCGCAATCCTCTCTGACCAGTCAGTGGTCTGCAGTGTTATGGCGTGACCACTCCCTTGAGTAGACGGTATTTTGCAAACACCACGGGTTTACCCAAACCGAGGATCAAACCAGAGACCTTGACACCCTCGGCCTAACTCTCTCTCCCAACTGAGCTATAGGCGTTCCAAACCCAGTCAGTAGCATTCCAAAGCCTTGCCACAAACGAAATAAAGCAATGGAAAAGATCCCCAAAAAGGGGTGGCTGGCCCGTATGGGGATCGAACCCACGACCTTGGCGTTATTAGCACCACGCTCTGACCAACTGAGCTAACGGGCCAGAGACACACTCACCAGCCGCGGACACTGTCTCCAGCCGCGGAAATGCAATGTCCTAGGCGCCACCTCGTGTCGGCGTGAAACGACCGGTCGTATTCGTCCCACGCTGTAAGTCGTTTTTCCTCACTCTAAATTCAAGGGGATGTCAAGAAAGCGATTAAACGGGAGCTACGAGTCTTGCAAGACTCCAACGTCCACTGCTGAGCAAGGGGGAATTAGCTCAAATGGTAGAGCGCTCGCTTAGCATGCGAGAAGTAGCGGGATCGATGCCCGCATTCTCCAATGCTTTTCGGCTCGTTTGTTGTTCAGTGGCTCGGCTAGTTCAATAAGACAAGTTTATCCGGTTTGTCCGGTGTCGCAATCCTCTCTGACCAGTCAGTGGTCTGCAGTGTTATGGCGTGACCTTTTTGAAAATGACGCGTCCACTTCCTTGAGTAGACGGTATTTTGCAAACACCACGGGTTTACCCAAACCGAGGATCAAACCAGAGACCTTGACACCCTCGGCCTAACTCTCTCTCCCAACTGAGCTATAGGCGTTCCAAACCCAGTCAGTAGCATTCCAAAGCCTTGCCACAAACGAAATAAAGCAATGGAAAAGATCCCCAAAAAGGGGTGGTTGGCCCGTATGGGGATCGAACCCACGACCTTGGCGTTATTAGCACCACGCTCTGACCAACTGAGCTAACGGGCCAGAGACACACTCACCAGCCGCGGACACTGTCTCCAGCCGCGGAAATGCAATGTCCTAGGCGCCACCTCGTGTCGGCGTGAAACGACCGGTCGTATTCGGCCCACGCTGTAAGTCGTTTTTCCTCACTCTAAATTCAAGGGGATGTCAAGAAAGCGATTAAACGGGAGCTACGAGTCTTGCAAGACTCCAACGTCCACTGCTGAGCAAGGGGGAATTAGCTCAAATGGTAGAGCGCTCGCTTAGCATGCGAGAAGTAGCGGGATCGATGCCCGCATTCTCCAATGCTTTTCGGCTCGTTTGTTGTTCAGTGGCTCGGCTAGTTCAATAAGACAAGTTTATCCGGTTTGTCCGGTGTCGCAATCCTCTCTGACCAGTCAGTGGTCTGCAGTGTTATGGCGTGACCTTTTTGAAAATGACGCGTTGACCACTTCCTTGAGTAGACGGTATTTTGCAAACACCACGGGTTTACCCAAACCGAGGATCAAACCAGAGACCTTGACACCCTCGGCCTAACTCTCTCTCCCAACTGAGCTATAGGCGTTCCAAACCCAGTCAGTAGCATTCCAAAGCCTTGCCACAAACGAAATAAAGCAATGGAAAAGATCCCCAAAAAGGGGTGGTTGGCCCGTATGGGGATCGAACCCACGACCTTGGCGTTATTAGCACCACGCTCTGACCAACTGAGCTAACGGGCCAGAGACACACTCGCCAGCCGCGGACACTGTCTCCAGCCGCGGAAATGCAATGGCCTAGGCGCCACCTCGTGTCGGCGTGAAACGACCGGTCGTATAAGGCCCACGCTGTAAGTCGTTTTTCCTCACTCTAAATTCAAGGGGATGTCAAGAAAGCGATTAAACGGGAGCTACGAGTCTTGCAAGACTCCAACGTCCACTGCTGAGCAAGGGGGAATTAGCTCAAATGGTAGAGCGCTCGCTTAGCATGCGAGAAGTAGCGGGATCGATGCCCGCATTCTCCAATGCTTTTCGGCTCGTTTGTTGTTCAGTGGCTCGGCTAGTTCAATAAGACAAGTTTATCCGGTTTGTCCGGTGTCGCAATCCTCTCTGACCAGTCAGTGGTCTGCAGTGTTATGGCGTGACCACTCCCTTGAGTAGACGGTATTTTGCAAACACCACGGGTTTACCCAAACCGAGGATCAAACCAGAGACCTTGACACCCTCGGCCTAACTCTCTCTCCCAACTGAGCTATAGGCGTTCCAAACCCAGTCAGTAGCATTCCAAAGCCTTGCCACAAACGAAATAAAGCAATGGAAAAGATCCCCAAAAAGGGGTGGTTGGCCCGTATGGGGATCGAACCCACGACCTTGGCGTTATTAGCACCACGCTCTGACCAACTGAGCTAACGGGCCAGAGACACACTCACCAGCCGCGGACACTGTCTCCAGCCGCGGAAATGCAATGTCCTAGGCGCCACCTCGTGTCGGCGTGAAACGACCGGTCGTATTCGGCCCACGCTGTAAGTCGTTTTTCCTCACTCTAAATTCAAGGGGATGTCAAGAAAGCGATTAAACGGGAGCTACGAGTCTTGCAAGACTCCAACGTCCACTGCTGAGCAAGGGGGAATTAGCTCAAATGGTAGAGCGCTCGCTTAGCATGCGAGAAGTAGCGGGATCGATGCCCGCATTCTCCAATGCTTTTCGGCTCGTTTGTTGTTCAGTGGCTCGGCTAGTTCAATAAGACAAGTTTATCCGGTTTGTCCGGTGTCGCAATCCTCTCTGACCAGTCAGTGGTCTGCAGTGTTATGGCGTGACCTTTTTGAAAATGACGCGTTGACCACTTCCTTGAGTAGACGGTATTTTGCAAACACCACGGGTTTACCCAAACCGAGGATCAAACCAGAGACCTTGACACCCTCGGCCTAACTCTCTCTCCCAACTGAGCTATAGAAGTTCCAAACCCAGTCAGTAGCTTTCCAAAGCCTTGCCACAAACGAAATAAAGCAATGGAAAAGATCCCCAAAAAGGGGTGGTTGGCCCGTATGGGGATCGAACCCACGACCTTGGCGTTATTAGCACCACGCTCTGACCAACTGAGCTAACGGGCCAGAGACACACTCACCAGCCGCGGACACTGTCTCCAGCCGCGGAAATGCAATGTCCTAGGCGCCACCTCGTGTCGGCGTGAAACGACCGGTCGTATTCGGCCCACGCTGTAAGTCGTTTTTCCTCACTCTAAATTCAAGGGGATGTCAAGAAAGCGATTAAACGGGAGCTACGAGTCTTGCAAGACTCCAACGTCCACTGCTGAGCAAGGGGGAATTAGCTCAAATGGTAGAGCGCTCGCTTAGCATGCGAGAAGTAGCGGGATCGATGCCCGCATTCTCCAATGCTTTTCGGCTCGTTTGTTGTTCAGTGGCTCGGCTAGTTCAATAAGACAAGTTTATCCGGTTTGTCCGGTGTCGCAATCCTCTCTGACCAGTCAGTGGTCTGCAGTGTTATGGCGTGACCTTTTTGAAAATGACGCGTTGACCACTTCCTTGAGTAGACGGTATTTTGCAAACACCACGGGTTTACCCAAACCGAGGATCAAACCAGAGACCTTGACACCCTCGGCCTAACTCTCTCTCCCAACTGAGCTATAGAAGTTCCAAACCCAGTCAGTAGCTTTCCAAAGCCTTGCCACAAACGAAATAAAGCAATGGAAAAGATCCCCAAAAAGGGGTGGTTGGCCCGTATGGGGATCGAACCCACGACCTTGGCGTTATTAGCACCACGCTCTGACCAACTGAGCTAACGGGCCAGAGACACACTCACCAGCCGCGGACACTAACTCCAGCCGCGGAAATGCAATGTCCTAGGCGCCACCTCGTGTCGGCGTGAAACGACCGGTCGTATTCGGCCCACGCTGTAAGTCGTTTTTCCTCACTCTAAATTCAAGGAAATGTCAAGAAAGCGATTAAACGGGAGCTACGAGTCTTGCAAGACTCCAACGTCCACTGCTGAGCAAGGGGGAATTAGCTCAAATGGTAGAGCGCTCGCTTAGCATGCGAGAAGTAGCGGGATCGATGCCCGCATTCTCCAATGCTTTTCGGCTCGTTTGTTGTTCAGTGGCTCGGCTAGTTCAATAAGACAAGTTTATCCGGTTTGTCCGGTGTCGCAATCCTCTCTGACCAGTCAGTGGTCTGCAGTGTTATGGCGTGACCTTTTTGAAAATGACGCGTTGACCACTTCCTTGAGTAGACGGTATTTTGCAAACACCACGGGTTTACCCAAACCGAGGATCAAACCAGAGACCTTGACACCCTCGGCCTAACTCTCTCTCCCAACTGAGCTATAGGCGTTCCAAACCCAGTCAGTAGCATTCCAAAGCCTTGCCACAAACGAAATAAAGCAATGGAAAAGATCCCCAAAAAGGGGTGGTTGGCCCGTATGGGGATCGAACCCACGACCTTGGCGTTATTAGCACCACGCTCTGACCAACTGAGCTAACGGGCCAGAGACACACTCCCCAGCCGCGGACACTGTCTCCAGCCGCGGAAATGCAATGGCCTAGGCGCCACCTCGTGTCGGCGTGAAACGACCGGTCGTATAAGGCCCACGCTGTAAGTCGTTTTTCCTCACTCTAAATTCAAGGGGATGTCAAGAAAGCGATTAAACGGGAGCTACGAGTCTTGCAAGACTCCAACGTCCACTGCTGAGCAAGGGGGAATTAGCTCAAATGGTAGAGCGCTCGCTTAGCATGCGAGAAGTAGCGGGATCGATGCCCGCATTCTCCAATGCTTTTCGGCTCGTTTGTTGTTCAGTGGCTCGGCTAGTTCAATAAGACAAGTTTATCCGGTTTGTCCGGTGTCGCAATCCTCTCTGACCAGTCAGTGGTCTGCAGTGTTATGGCGTGACCACTCCCTTGAGTAGACGGTATTTTGCAAACACCACGGGTTTACCCAAACCGAGGATCAAACCAGAGACCTTGACACCCTCGGCCTAACTCTCTCTCCCAACTGAGCTATAGGCGTTCCAAACCCAGTCAGTAGCATTCCAAAGCCTTGCCACAAACGAAATAAAGCAATGGAAAAGATCCCCAAAAAGGGGTGGCTGGCCCGTATGGGGATCGAACCCACGACCTTGGCGTTATTAGCACCACGCTCTGACCAACTGAGCTAACGGGCCAGAGACACACTCACCAGCCGCGGACACTGTCTCCAGCCGCGGAAATGCAATGTCCTAGGCGCCACCTCGTGTCGGCGTGAAACGACCGGTCGTATTCGTCCCACGCTGTAAGTCGTTTTTCCTCACTCTAAATTCAAGGGGATGTCAAGAAAGCGATTAAACGGGAGCTACGAGTCTTGCAAGACTCCAACGTCCACTGCTGAGCAAGGGGGAATTAGCTCAAATGGTAGAGCGCTCGCTTAGCATGCGAGAAGTAGCGGGATCGATGCCCGCATTCTCCAATGCTTTTCGGCTCGTTTGTTGTTCAGTGGCTCGGCTAGTTCAATAAGACAAGTTTATCCGGTTTGTCCGGTGTCGCAATCCTCTCTGACCAGTCAGTGGTCTGCAGTGTTATGGCGTGACCACTCCCTTGAGTAGACGGTATTTTGCAAACACCACGGGTTTACCCAAACCGAGGATCAAACCAGAGACCTTGACACCCTCGGCCTAACTCTCTCTCCCAACTGAGCTATAGGCGTTCCAAACCCAGTCAGTAGCATTCCAAAGCCTTGCCACAAACGAAATAAAGCAATGGAAAAGATCCCCAAAAAGGGGTGGCTGGCCCGTATGGGGATCGAACCCACGACCTTGGCGTTATTAGCACCACGCTCTGACCAACTGAGCTAACGGGCCAGAGACACACTCACCAGCCGCGGACACTGTCTCCAGCCGCGGAAATGCAATGTCCTAGGCGCCACCTCGTGTCGGCGTGAAACGACCGGTCGTATTCGTCCCACGCTGTAAGTCGTTTTTCCTCACTCTAAATTCAAGGGGATGTCAAGAAAGCGATTAAACGGGAGCTACGAGTCTTGCAAGACTCCAACGTCCACTGCTGAGCAAGGGGGAATTAGCTCAAATGGTAGAGCGCTCGCTTAGCATGCGAGAAGTAGCGGGATCGATGCCCGCATTCTCCAATGCTTTTCGGCTCGTTTGTTGTTCAGTGGCTCGGCTAGTTCAATAAGACAAGTTTATCCGGTTTGTCCGGTGTCGCAATCCTCTCTGACCAGTCAGTGGTCTGCAGTGTTATGGCGTGACCTTTTTGAAAATGACGCGTTGACCACTTCCTTGAGTAGACGGTATTTTGCAAACACCACGGGTTTACCCAAACCGAGGATCAAACCAGAGACCTTGACACCCTCGGCCTAACTCTCTCTCCCAACTGAGCTATAGGCGTTCCAAACCCAGTCAGTAGCATTCCAAAGCCTTGCCACAAACGAAATAAAGCAATGGAAAAGATCCCCAAAAAGGGGTGGTTGGCCCGTATGGGGATCGAACCCACGACCTTGGCGTTATTAGCACCACGCTCTGACCAACTGAGCTAACGGGCCAGAGACACACTCCCCAGCCGCGGACACTGTCTCCAGCCGCGGAAATGCAATGGCCTAGGCGCCACCTCGTGTCGGCGTGAAACGACCGGTCGTATTCGGCCCACGCTGTAAGTCGTTTTTCCTCACTCTAAATTCAAGGGGATGTCAAGAAAGCGATTAAACGGGAGCTACGAGTCTTGCAAGACTCCAACGTCCACTGCTGAGCAAGGGGGAATTAGCTCAAATGGTAGAGCGCTCGCTTAGCATGCGAGAAGTAGCGGGATCGATGCCCGCATTCTCCAATGCTTTTCGGCTCGTTTGTTGTTCAGTGGCTCGGCTAGTTCAATAAGACAAGTTTATCCGGTTTGTCCGGTGTCGCAATCCTCTCTGACCAGTCAGTGGTCTGCAGTGTTATGGCGTGACCACTCCCTTGAGTAGACGGTATTTTGCAAACACCACGGGTTTACCCAAACCGAGGATCAAACCAGAGACCTTGACACCCTCGGCCTAACTCTCTCTCCCAACTGAGCTATAGGCGTTCCAAACCCAGTCAGTAGCATTCCAAAGCCTTGCCACAAACGAAATAAAGCAATGGAAAAGATCCCCAAAAAGGGGTGGCTGGCCCGTATGGGGATCGAACCCACGACCTTGGCGTTATTAGCACCACGCTCTGACCAACTGAGCTAACGGGCCAGAGACACACTCACCAGCCGCGGACACTGTCTCCAGCCGCGGAAATGCAATGTCCTAGGCGCCACCTCGTGTCGGCGTGAAACGACCGGTCGTATTCGTCCCACGCTGTAAGTCGTTTTTCCTCACTCTAAATTCAAGGGGATGTCAAGAAAGCGATTAAACGGGAGCTACGAGTCTTGCAAGACTCCAACGTCCACTGCTGAGCAAGGGGGAATTAGCTCAAATGGTAGAGCGCTCGCTTAGCATGCGAGAAGTAGCGGGATCGATGCCCGCATTCTCCAATGCTTTTCGGCTCGTTTGTTGTTCAGTGGCTCGGCTAGTTCAATAAGACAAGTTTATCCGGTTTGTCCGGTGTCGCAATCCTCTCTGACCAGTCAGTGGTCTGCAGTGTTATGGCGTGACCTTTTTGAAAATGACGCGTTGACCACTTCCTTGAGTAGACGGTATTTTGCAAACACCACGGGTTTACCCAAACCGAGGATCAAACCAGAGACCTTGACACCCTCGGCCTAACTCTCTCTCCCAACTGAGCTATAGAAGTTCCAAACCCAGTCAGTAGCTTTCCAAAGCCTTGCCACAAACGAAATAAAGCAATGGAAAAGATCCCCAAAAAGGGGTGGTTGGCCCGTATGGGGATCGAACCCACGACCTTGGCGTTATTAGCACCACGCTCTGACCAACTGAGCTAACGGGCCAGAGACACACTCACTAGCCGCGGACACTAACTCCAGCCGCGGAAATGCAATGTCCTAGGCGCCACCTCGTGTCGGCGTGAAACGACCGGTCGTATTCGGCCCACGCTGTAAGTCGTTTTTCCTCACTCTAAATTCAAGGAAATGTCAAGAAAGCGATTAAACGGGAGCTACGAGTCTTGCAAGACTCCAACGTCCACTGCTGAGCAAGGGGGAATTAGCTCAAATGGTAGAGCGCTCGCTTAGCATGCGAGAAGTAGCGGGATCGATGCCCGCATTCTCCAATGCTTTTCGGCTCGTGTTGTTCAGTGGCTCGGCTAGTTCAATAAGACAAGTTTATCCGGTTTGTCCGGTGTCGCAATCCTCTCTGACCAGTCAGTGGTCTGCAGTGTTATGGCGTGACCTTTTTGAAAATGACGCGTTGACCACTTCCTTGAGTAGACGGTATTTTGCAAACACCACGGGTTTACCCAAACCGAGGATCAAACCAGAGACCTTGACACCCTCGGCCTAACTCTCTCTCCCAACTGAGCTATAGAAGTTCCAAACCCAGTCAGTAGCTTTCCAAAGCCTTGCCACAAACGAAATAAAGCAATGGAAAAGATCCCCAAAAAGGGGTGGTTGGCCCGTATGGGGATCGAACCCACGACCTTGGCGTTATTAGCACCACGCTCTGACCAACTGAGCTAACGGGCCAGAGACACACTCACTAGCCGCGGACACTAACTCCAGCCGCGGAAATGCAATGTCCTAGGCGCCACCTCGTGTCGGCGTGAAACGACCGGTCGTATTCGGCCCACGCTGTAAGTCGTTTTTCCTCACTCTAAATTCAAGGAAATGTCAAGAAAGCGATTAAACGGGAGCTACGAGTCTTGCAAGACTCCAACGTCCACTGCTGAGCAAGGGGGAATTAGCTCAAATGGTAGAGCGCTCGCTTAGCATGCGAGAAGTAGCGGGATCGATGCCCGCATTCTCCAATGCTTTTCGGCTCGTTTGTTGTTCAGTGGCTCGGCTAGTTCAATAAGACAAGTTTATCCGGTTTGTCCGGTGTCGCAATCCTCTCTGACCAGTCAGTGGTCTGCAGTGTTATGGCGTGACCTTTTTGAAAATGACGCGTTGACCACTTCCTTGAATAGACGGTATTTTGCAAACACCACGGGTTTACCCAAACCGAGGATCAAACCAGAGACCTCGACACCCTCGGCCTAACTCTCTCTCCCAACTGAGCTATAGGCGTTCCAAACCCAGTCAGTAGCATTCCAAAGCCTTGCCACAAACGAAATAAAGCAATGGAAAAGATCCCCAAAAAGGGGTGGTTGGCCCGTATGGGGATCGAACCCACGACCTTGGCGTTATTAGCACCACGCTCTGACCTTTTTTTTTTTTTTTTTTTTTTTTTTTTCTCTTTATTATAAAAACAACATCTACAATATTTGCTGACACTTCAGCTTACATTACATATATATAGCACAGGTCCAAACATCATGTACAAATTACAACATTGATCACATGTTAAAGTCCTGCTTCAACAAGCTCTCAATACAACCATGAACCGAAAATGAAAGAAAAACTCAAAACCTAAACACCAAACCCCCCCCTTCTTCTTTCTCTATAAATCTACAATCCTTCAAAAATACCTTCTCAAAGTCCCCATGTCCATACTTGTACATCAGTCCCACATCCTTTTTTAACATCCCCACAAATATGTCCCACACTTTTACCCTCTTAGCCTCAAAACGCGCCAAGTTCCGCCTTAAGTACACTGCATATCTTGCATGGGACAACACATAGTTCAATAACTCTATATTTAACCCCTTCACTCTCTCCCACACTCCAAACAATACTAAACACCTCCAATCAAACCGTCCTATCCATTCCACTCCCCAGTTTGACGCCAACAATAGCTTAAGCCTTACATAAAACCCAGACACAGAGTTGCATTCAAACATCATGTGCATCAGGTTTTCATCCTCCTCTTCACACACATCACACACTCGTGACACTGACCTGTCTATCTGATGAATCACCACCTTAGTGTAAATCCTGTTGTGCCTAAGCATAAAATCAAAATGTGTACATTCAAGACTATTTAGTTTCACCAATAAATTACCCCACAAACATTCCATATCCAACCCCGGAAACACACACCTCCACACCTTCTCCGAGGCAGGTACCCTAACCTTCCCAACTAGCAGAGCCCAGTAAATATCTTTTACCCTGGCAGAGGACAATGCCCGGCTAGACTCCCCCATCCCCATCCGTAAGTCAGGCAATGCTCCCACATTCCCCACCCACACAGAACTGTCCAGAATATCAACCCACTCCCTGGGGAAGCACTCCTTTAACCTCTCAAAGACCCCTAATACCGCCCCTCTGCCGATATCCCACTCCACTGCCCAGATAGTGTCCAGGATTGCCTGATCCGTCAGGAACCCTGGGATTACCTCATACCTAAAATCCCGAACCTTCACCATACCTGCCTTCATGAACACCTTACTCTCCAAAAGCCTTCCCCTTGATTTCAGCACAGGATTCAAAAACACCGGCATATTCAAAATCACCCCTGCCGATACACATGAATAGGTAATTTGGGGCAAAAACTCCCCCCAAGCCCTAAACACCTCCTTATAAAACTCAGGTGCCCCTACATACATCCCTGGCTTCAGACACATTAACAGGCCATAATCCCCACAACCACTAACTTTATCTACCCAGTGGCGAAAAAACTCCATCCACCCATGACCCTGCTCTCCATACAAACATTTCTTAACTGTCTTGACCCGCATGGCTTTCAGTTTAACTTCAATGTCCATTAATCTCAACCCCCCCTTCAAATAATCTGCAATCAAAACATCATGAGCAATCTTAACCGCTCCCCCACCCCCACCCCACAAGAAGCCGGATACCATCCCCTTGATTTCCTTCAACACCCACACAGGCACATCCAAAACACCTAACACATAGACACATTTAGACATTAGCAAAGCATTCACCACCACCACTTTACCTCTCAATTTCAATTTCCTTTGTTGCCAGAAGTTCAAAGTGGTCTTGATCTTGTTAATCACCCCAGTCCATGTAATGTCTCTGGCTTCACATTCATTCACCCCAATATTCACCCCCAAAACCTTTACATAATCCTTTACCGTTCTAAAAGGAACGTTACATGTGGATATGTCCATTTCTTTTGCACACAACATTTCACTTTTTTCAACATTCATCCTTGCCCCAGATGCCTTCCCATATATATCAAAACATTTCATTAAACATTTTACACTGTCCACATCCATTACAGTACATGTTGTATCGTCAGCATAGTGATGCAGGACACTCACTCCTCCCCCTGGCATTTTTACACCACGGACACCACAATCACTTTTAACAAATGCTGCCAAGGGTTCCACTGAAATGCTGTAAAGCATTGCAGACAGTGGGCATCCCTGCCTTATAGACCTGCCCAGTGGAAAGGAGTCAGTCAGCACCCCGTTACACTTCACAGCACTTCGTGCTGCACCATATAACAGCTCCACCCATCCTCGCAATCTAGGCCCAAAACCAAACCTTTCCATGGTCTCCAGTAGGAACCGGTGCTCCACTCTATCAAAAGCCTTGTTCAGATCCAGGCAGAGCACAACCCCTCCCACATCCTGCATATGCCTCACAACATCCCTGATAGTGCATATGGTGTCTGCAATATCCCTCCCCGGAACCCCATAAGCCTGAGTAGGTGCAATGATGCTTCCCATCACCTTTTTAAGTCTGTTGGCTAGTATCTTAGCCAATACCTTATGATCAATGTTCAGTAAAGAAATAGGCCTATGATTTTCAAGTTTCAAATGACTCCCCCTCCCTTTGTAAAGCACTGTTAAAACTCCTAAGGCCATTGACTCAGGCACCACCCTCCTCTCCTCCATGCACTCAAATACCCGCATCAACAGAGGGGCCAGGATACCACTAAATGCTCTATAGAATTCAGCAGTAAGGCCATCTGAACCTGGACTTTTATTCAAATTCAGCCCAGATATTGCACCTGTGACCTCATCCCTCGTGATATCAGCATCACACATCCCCACATCCTCCACCGCCACCCTTGTCTTCACAGCTTCCAGCACACTCTCCATACACTCCTCCTTCACCCCACCCGAAGTATATAAACCTTCATAGAAAGATTGTACCGTGCTCAAAATACCCACCAGATCTGTAACTCTCTCCCCTTGGTCATCTATCAGCTCAGTAAAATAACTCTTCTCCTGCCTCCTCTTTTCTAGCCCAAGAAAAAAACCTGTGCTCCTCTCCCCTTCCACCACGTACCTTGCTCTACTCCTCACCACTGCCCCTGTGCACCTATGCCTTTCCACAGCCCTCATCTCCTCCCTCACCCTCAAATACTCTGCAGTGTCATATCCAGCATCCGCCTCTATCATTTCCAACTCAAAGGCCATCTGTGACTTAAGGGCTTTCTCATCCCGCCTCCTCCTCTGACCAGCTTGCCTAGCAAAACTCATTGCTATCTGCTTAAACTTTACCTTCAACCCCTCCCACCACTCACACACATCATATTCATAAAGACTTTCAGACATGGTATCACGCACACACTCTTTCACTGCTACTCTAAACCCCTCATCCTTCAACAGACCAGCATTAAAACACCACAATCCTCCCCCCTTCCCCTCCCGTACCTTCCCCAACCTGAAAGACAGAGCATCATGGTCGCTAAAGAATGCGTCCCTGTACTCCATTCCTCCCAGCAGGTGTACACATGCGTCATGCGCTAGACACAGATCAATGCGTGACTGCTTCAGCTCCCCCATTACCCACTGCTGCCGGGAGAACACCCTCTCATCTGGGTGGCCCTCCCGCCACACATCCACCAAGCCCTTCCCCCTCATTATTCTTCGCAACACATCACGGGATGAGTCTGATACAAAGCATGCACTTCTTGAGGCATCCAACCTATCCATCTTTACATTAAAATCCCCTACAAAAATACAATTCCCCACACACAACCTTTCCAGAGACATAAACAGTGTCCGTCTATCAATTTCTATATTCGGAGCATACACATTATACAGTACATACTCCACACCCTGAAATTTAAACCCCACACCCACCACCCTCCCACCTGTGTCCGTGTACAATAAATGCACTCCAGACACCACACCCGGCCTGACCAAAATAGCCACACCACACACTCGTTCGTCCCCATTACTCACAAATATTTGTCCATGCCATCTCTGTCGAACATCTCCCATACACTGCTCAGTCCAATGAGTTTCCTGTAGGCACAAAATGTCCGCTGGGAAAGCTTCAACCACAACCTCAAATTTTTCCATGCTTCTAAGTCCATTTGTGTTGATTGAAACAACATTAACCATGTTGAACAAAAAAACAAAAAAAATGTCACAATCACCCATTATCTTTCAGAGCTTTTGTCTTTCCTCTGTTTCTTTTTCCGGGCCGGCAATGGCTTTTTTTCCCCCACCTGCTCTCCAGTAGCACTCCCCATTACTCCATTTGAGGACCCTTCTCCTGCCGGTTCCTCTTGTGAACCCTTCCGTTTGTCACCTCCCACAGGATTCGCTCCTCCAAAGATCATCTTCCCAGCAGCTGCAGACACCCCAGGACGTGTCACCGTTCCTTTTCTCCGCTCCTCTTTATCCGTTTCATCTGGCTCCTCCTCGGTCGCAGGAAGCACATTATCAAGACTGGCACCGATCTCCTCCCCCTCCACTCCGGTCACCTGCCCGGATTCCGGCTCCATGTGCTCCTCTTCCGCATCGTCGTCCTCCAATGCCTCCTCACTGCCACTTTCCTCCACCTCAGTCTCCTCCACCACTCCTGTTCCTTCTTCCGTAGGGCAGGCAGCACCAGCCGTTCCACCCGCCTGGGAACAGACACACTGCCCGTCATCCCTCCCACATCCAGCACAGCCACGATCTCCCCGACTGTCACATTCCCGTGCGTAGTGCCCCTGTTTCCCACACTTATAACAAGCAAAGTCAGGACAGTCCCGCAACACATGACCAGGCTGTATACACAGCCTGCACACTTTGACCTGACGGTCATGAATCACTCGAAAGTACTCCATGCCTTCCATTGTCTCGAATCTTGCGGAGTACGGCAGAGATCTCACAGTGTCATTAAACTTGACTTTCAGGAAACGTGTTCCATCTGCAATCCTTGTCCCCGGCCAGAAACGCCTCTTCACCGGTGAAGCTGCCTCCACACCCCATGCAGTAAGCCGCTGCACAATAGCTCCGTCAGGAATGTACACCGGCAGATTTAAGAACGAGACTACCATCTCATCCATTGACAGATCCTTCGCCATGATGTTACATCCCCGTATTTTGAAGCCATCCACCAATTTCTCCTTCCCTCTTAAGCTTGACATGGTAACTTCATACCTTTTGGGGTCCTTGAAGCGGCAGCCACACACAAGTCCACAAACTTCCTTAATTCCTCTCAACAGCTCCATCATTGTAATCCGTTCTTCACCGGCAATCTCCACAGCAACAGTCAAATCCTTTTCGAATTTCAGATCCGCTCTTTCACCTCCAACATCCTCCTCCTGTTGTCCGCTCAACGCCTTCTTCGCCATTATATTTTCCATCTTCTTAGAAAAAGTCCCCCAATCAGCAAAAGCTGTTGGGGGATTAAGTGCTTCAATGAACTCCGCTTTCAATTCCAAACACAATTAACAACCAGGTGAAAAAGTGCAGCAAACAGAAGCAAAAAACTCTCAAAGCAAACACTCCTGCCACACTGTCTCCAGCCGCGGAAATGCAATGTCCTAGGCGCCACCTCGTGTCGGCGTGAAACGACCGGTCGTATTCGTCCCACGCTGTAAGTCGTTTTTCCTCGCTCTAAATTCAAGGGGATGTCAAGAAAGCGATTAAACGGGAGCTACGAGTCTTGCAAGACTCCAACGTCCACTGCTGAGCAAGGGGGAATTAGCGGCACCCGGAGCACATTCGACTGGCTATCGCGACCAATTAGCTACCTCGGTTCAAGGTTCGAGGGCCAATCGGATTCTCACTGTCCAATTGCGTCAGTCCGATTGCGCCAATCGGAACACGTACATCTCCAATTACGTCACGCCGAGCTGAGCCGTAGCAACGGCGTCCACGACCCCAGAGACCCCCGCCGAGGTTGACCCCCGCCGAAGTTGTGAGATGAGTGACAGTAGTCGCGTCAGTTCATTCATTGAAGGATACGCTCTTTCAAGTTGTCTGTAGTACCGCGCACCGCAAAGGTAAATACATACATAGCTAATCAAAATAATTTTCCGTTTGACATTTCAATACATGTTAGCATTCATCGGGTCAATGACAAGTAATATCACGAATATTAGAGTTTGTCATTTCAGAGTTTGTCATGTAGGCTAGTTAGTAGATTTCCTCAGGTAGTATTGCTGTCATTTAGCTAGCTACTTTTATAAGGGATTACTAATAGGTTACTGTAGCGACAGATGTTATTCCGACTAGCAAAAGCAATATTTAACCTGTTATATATAATATATGTCACTGGGGACAAAACGAAATAAATATAACTTTTTCACTTGTGGTAATAAAGTGACCCAGAACAAGTACAAACATATTCTTCTGGAAATAGTAGCCAGCTAAATATTTGAAATGTTAAAAAGCTAATTATAACAATAAATACATGTTATTGTACTAGTGTAAAAATCGCTCCTTTTACCTATTAGATGTCGAGTTCAAAGAGCCACAAAGGAATGGGGGATGGGGAATGGATGTCCCGTTTGAGGAGGTTTGCCAGCTCTGGGGTTTGGCCTGCTGATGCAGGCAACAGGCCAGCCCCAAGACAGAAGAGGTGGTATGACCTCTTTCAAAAGGTATATAAAATGAGCAAAAGATCACAGAAAAAAAATTCTGATGGCCTATAAAAGATGACTGAATTGCCAGAAATACCAGTCACAGTATGGGACCTTGATAAACATAATGAACAGCAACTTCAGTGTCAATGTCATGTTTAGTCACCAATAGAAGATATGTCAAAACGCTCCATTTCTATTGGGTTGTTTTCGTTAAAAAAGTGTTTGTTTTATTTGGAACAGATTGAGAAGTGCCCGTTACAGTCAGGGGGTCAAAGAATGCTGTTTGGTGGGACACAGCAGTGTGCTTGTGGCTTTCACAACCCAAAGGTAATGTGAATGAGACTTCTTGACACCAAAACACTAAAAGAATCACTATGTGATGTGCTCAGTAATGTGATGTCTGACATGGATCTCTCTGTCCTTAATACAGCCAACCACTGGGCAAACTGTGGCAGAGACCTCTACCTGTGCTGCCCCTCCCCCACTGGGAACAGCCTCTACCTCAGCCTCTGCCTCTGCCCCTCCTCCACTGGGAATGGCCTCAGCCTCTGCCTCAGCCCATGTCCCAGCACGGCCCACACTGAATTTGTCCATGGTGAGTATTTCAATATTATTGTCATACAAGCTTTCAAATATGGACAACCACTGATTACATATGATGATGGCAAAATGGAAGAGCATTTCAGGTTTACAATGTATTCCTTTGATAAATGCTCTAATTGTCACCACAGTTTTCTAAACCACGATTTGGAGGCTCACATGGCGCTGCTGCAAAGCCAAATGTGAATGTGGTTAGGAAAGCAAAGGTAAATATGATTATATGTAAATATAATATAATACATATTTATAGGTTAATATGAGCAAACCTACATCTTAAGAGCTTGATTTGAGTCCATTGATTTCTACTTTTTACAAATGCTTCCCCCCATCCTTCTCCCAGCCTCTGTCCAGTCCACCCACCATGACAGGAGACACCCAGGCCACTGCCAGCTCACCCATGGCCTCTGTGAGGACCACCCCACCTGGCTTTGGTTCCCCTACAGCCTCTGTGAGGACCACCCCACCTGGCTTTGGTTCCCCTACGGCCTCTGTGAGGACCCCCCCACCTGGCTTCGGTTCCCCTATGGCCTCTGTGAGGCCCAGAACACCATCAAGCCCTGCCGTGGCTTTTGTGAGGACGGAATCACCGCTCTCAAAGCCCCCATCCACCCCCTACAAAGCCTCCATGAGGACAACTTCTCGCTCCAGCCCTGCGATGACCTCTGTGAGGCCCAGCACAGCTTCCAGCCTCAGCACTGTTGTCTCAGAGACCAGCACCAGCCCTGCAATGGCTGCTGTAAGTGTTGTGTTCTTGGAACTGTTTTAGTTTTATAAGATGAGGTTGTTCTCATATGATTGGGCTATTCTGTTTTTATAAATATATTTATTTCTCTTGTTTTGTAACAGGATGTGCATGATGAGGATGAGCTTGCTGCTCCTGGCCCTGCTCCTGGTCCAACTCCTGACTTCTGGCTTCCTGTCAGAATGAAGGAGACGATCCCAGTTCAGGACCAACGGTGGATTGCGTCCACCCTTTTTCAGTCTGGCAAGCTGCGTTTGAACTTGAAGCTCTGGTATGAGCCACCAGCCTCTGCCCTGATATACCACCAGGCTCCAACACCGGACCGCTTTTTTGCCCACAGGCTCTTGGTATGGATGCCCTATCACTTGTGGAAAGTGAGGGTAGTCTGCCAAACCTGTGGGAAGCAGCTGACGGGGTATGGTGTGCACAAGAGGGTGCGTAAGGTCCTGGACGTGGACCGCTACTACCTGATGGTGACGGAGACACTCAGGTGCACTGTGTGTCGCCTGACCCATCTGGCAACCAGTCAGGCTGTCCTGGACCAGCTGGACCTGCCTCACAGGAGGAAGTTCAGGATGATCCTGACACGCTTGTGAGTTAAAAATCTACAATCATTTTCTGATAATGCCTGCTGCAGGTCCTTACATAATTGAACAAGTTCTTGAAACTTATCTGTCTTTTCTTCAAGGTATGCTTGTGACATACGGGTCATCCGCATGTTGCGGGAACGGACCCTCGGCAATAGCCCGGCGTGCCTGGTGAAGCAGCTGCGGGAGAACCATGGGGAGGAGTGGTTGGACCGCCTGGCCGACTACTTGGGGGAGTGTGCGGCCTTCGTTGACCAGCCCAGCCTCTTCCCAGTGACCTGCCAGGAACCTCCACAGCCCCTCGATGTCCCAACCAGCCGGTGGGTGCTGTCGGTGTACGGCAGGGACATCATCAGCCGGATGGACCATATAAAGGCGTCCATCACGTCAACCTTTGGTAACATTTTGAAGATGGACTCCACCAAAAAGGTAATAGGATGAAGAAAATCCATAGTGTAAATTATGTACAACACAATGAAAACATGAAACCTCAATGATTTGTATTCTTACAAGCACACATACACACACACATCCATGCCTTTGATTAGACTGCAGTAATACATGAATAAATAAATACACTTCTGTGTTTATTTAACAGACTTTCTTTTGAAACCTCTCATGAAGTTTTTTGTGTGAATTTTGTCATTTCAGATGACAAAGAAGCTGGCTGGTGCAGCAAAGGGCACTGCATTCTGGGTGACCTCGGTGGGGAATGAGATCGGCCAGGTCCTCATCAGTGTCCTGACTGCCCAGGAGGGACCGGGGCTGGACCCGATGGTCTCTGGCCTCATTGAGAGGTACACCCAGGCAGGTGCAGCTCCCCCGGTCCTGCTCTATGTGGACTGTGGCTGCTGCTCAGAGGAGGGGGAGACCAAGCTTCAGGCCAGGTTTGGTGGGTGGCCTGACCTGAAAATAAGGCTGGACATCTGGCATTTTATGCGACGGCTGGCCGTGGGATGCACCACCGATGCCCATGCCCTGTACCCCCTCTTCATGAGCCGCCTGTCTGTGTGCCTGTTCGAGTGGGACGCAGCAGACGTAGCCCTACTGCGAAGGGTGAAGAGGGAGCAGCTCAAAAGGGAGGGTGTGCCCCTCATCACCAGTGACATGGTGGACAAGGCCATCACCAAGGCTGAGCTGTCCCAGTTCTGCAGGCGGAGGACACGTGGAGTGGACGCCACGGTCCTCCGCATTGAGCAGCTGCTGCAGGAGCTGATGGGGGAGAAGGGGAGAGACCTGCTCGGGGTTCCGCTGCTGGACCAGCCTAAGATGGAGCACATCTGGCGCACCCAGAAGAGGCACGTGAAGTGCATCCAGGATGTGCCAGGTGTACTCCTGTACACTGAGACAGGCAGTTCCACCAGGGAGGGGATCCAGCTGACCACATACAGGTGTGCAAGAGGCTCCACCTCCTTGGAGTCCTTCCACTGCCACCTGAACAGGTTTATTCCAGGTTGGTGTAGATCTTCATCTAAACATTATTCTTAATAATGAAATTATATTCAAATAGCCTTATTAATCATTGTTCACGTTCTCTCTTTTTTTTTAGGAACGAGTGCAAACCTGCTCAACTTCCAGCTGTACCTCCTGGAAGGCCTGAACAGGTGGAACCAGAACCGGGCAGCGGCCTCCATCACCACCAAGCGCATGGCGCTGTTGACGTACGCGGGGGACGTGCTGGAGTCCGTCAACAGCAACAGCCTGAAGGTGTTTGGAAGGAAGTATGTCCCCTCCTTCATCCCGCCGAGAAAGTACACCGGTAAGTCTCAGGGCAAATATGAATAGAAATAATGATGTTGTTGAGAGCTCAGTATTTATGCATCATGGTAAGTTCCATATCTGTTTTTTAATACTCATTAGCATTGCATTGTTGTTCATGTTCAGGAGAGTTGCTTGGGGTGAACTACCTGCTTAGGCAGACAGGGCAGCCCTTGCAGGACATGGACCCCGACTCTGAGGAGACAGACCAACTGCTGGAGGACCACGCCACAGAGGAGGAACAGGCGGATGAAGGGTTTGAGGATGACGAACAGGACCTCACTATTGGTAGTGTTTCGGAAGACCTCCCGTCTTCCGCCCTGCCTTCCACCACCCTGCCTGTGGTCCCCACCCTGCCCCTCACCTCCTCCACCCTGCCTTCCACCACCCTGCCTGTGGTCCCCACCGTGCCCCTCACCTCCTCCACCCTGCCTTCTAACACCCTGCCACTCACCTCCTCCACCCTGCCTTCCACCACCTTGTCTCTAACCACCTCCATCCTACCTGTCACCACCACCACTCTGCCTGTCACCCCCATGCCTGTAGCTACCACCCTGCCTCCCCCCATAACCCAGCCTTGTGTCCCAGGTGCCTCCTCACAGGTGCCTGAAGAACAGCTGGTATGTTAACTTTCTACTAGTAATTAACTGTCATTCATAGAAACTAACAAGTTCAGTAGTTAGGAAAGTGTCTGAATACAAGCGCAATTCATTATTAGGAACAACACACAGTAATTGACAGCAAACAAATAAAACACACAGCAGCAGCAGTCAATATAACATACCTTTGCCATGAGGTGTTCAGCGCTAATGTGAAATTGTTCAATGTTTCAGGCTGTGGACGAGCATGGCATGCCAGGCATGGATCGGGTGGATAGACTGGCAGAGTGCTTAGTGGAGCTGAGGCATCAGACCAACATGACCCTCGATAACCAGCAGGTCAGCAAGACATTCATTGTACAACAGATATTTGTTTATATATTTATAATATATAAACATATAAAATATATGTTTTCTTTCCTTCTTAGGTCAGCAACATTGTGGGGCTGTGGCAAGACCTGCTGGATTACGACAAGCAGAGGGTCGTGTTTGCTGCGCGGCATCTGGACAGGCTGATAAAGGGAAGGTTCCGCCACAAAAAAAAGGTGGAGTTCACGCCAGGTGTGGAGAGTGTGGAGAGGTGTGTCCTGGGGTCCACTGGTTCGCCTGCTCAGTGGCCAGACTGCTGCCGCCTTGTGGAGGCCATCTTTGTCCGGCTCTCGGACATCCATAAGAGTCCCAGGAAGCAGGGGAAGAGCAGCATGTCCAGGTGGACTCTGATCCTGCAGGACTACCGCAAGGTCCGGCAGCTCATCCTGGGCAATGGGGCCATCATGCAGGGCACCACCCTGCAGCTGGTGGAGGTGAACCAGTCGACCCTCTCCCAGTGGTACAACCGGAGGGTGAAGAGGCAGGATCTGGCTGTGCTGCAGCAGGGCATAAACTTGCCAGGTCCTCTGTCTGTGGCTACCGAGCCTCTCCCGCCTGCCAACGTCCGCCCTGCTGTTGCTCCACCTCAACCCCAGGGAGCATCCCACACCTACCACCTGCCGCAGAGCACAGCAGGGCAGGCAAAGACCAAGAGGCGGGCAACATATGCAGCCACAGCACCACCTCCAGCGGTCCGACCCAGGCTGGCAGCCCAGAGGCAGCTCTTCCCTGGCCCTTCAGCCGCCCTTGGAGCCCCCACTCCCATCCCTATCATGCCCCGCCCTACCATCATTGCCCCTCGCCCTGCTGCCGTCCCCACTGTGGTGTTTGTCTCCCGAGCCCCTGGTATGAGGGCACCCTCTGCCCCCTCTCCATTGATGGTCCCCCAAGCCCTGCGTTTTGTCCCACCCTCTTCCTGCACCACCCACCTTCCCCAGCTTCGTCCTGCTCCTGGTCCAGCTCCCCGTGCCCACCAGAGGAGAGTGGAGGCCAACAAATGCTGGAGGTGTGGCCAGAACAGAACGGCAGAGACTGGCCACAGCCAGTATAAGGGGACTGTTTACTGCCCCTCTGCAGAGACTCTGTCCAGAGAGCAGTGGCTAGAGGAGCAAAAAAAGAAATAATTCTTTGGGCCTTTGTATATAGTTTTCATTGTTTAGATATAGTTAATGCTTAGATTTCCCGTGTGTATATCGTTTTCATTGTTTAGATATAGTTTATGCTTAGATTTCCATTGTGTATATAGTTTTCATTGTGTAAATATTGTAATTTAGCATATCATTTGCCTGTATATATATATATATATATAGTTTAAATTAGTTGTTGTTGTTCATATTTATATTTTTACAATTGTGGATAAATGTTTCTATTTATCAACTATTTGTTGGTCAGTCCGTCGTTATTTCCCAATCACTACTCTTTCTAACCAAATACGGCAAGTCTGCAAGAAGTAAGAGCAGCAAAAAGTGACTAACTTTACGCTTGCTTGCGCACATTGTTTTAAAATATTTAATATATGGATCATGCAAGTGTTGATATGGTAAGTGCAGAAACCAAAAAGACAGAGCTTCAGATAAGAGCACACAAAGCTCAGAAGCCACACAGTTTGAGAGATAGATAGATGGATGGATAGAGAGATAGATCTAATTAAAACTAACCAAAAACAGTACTCCTGTGTGGAGTGAATACAAATAAAGGCAAATAGTGTACAATAGATAACCCTGTAAAATATAAATAATGCACTAGTGGATACAAATGGTTTTGAAATTACACTAAATTAGCAACGTATCTCCATCTATCTTATATTGTTACATTTTGATAACATACACACTTGGAGACTCAAGTGTGTGTGTTTATTAGAAATAGTCAAAGGTGCCGTAGGTGGGACGCGAACCGCGGACCTTCGGTTCCATTCTACGTCTTCCCCAAACACTGTAAAATTCATAATTTCGGGTGTTTTTTCGAATTGTCTTAAAACGTAACGGGTTAAACATGTTTAAACTATGAATGGGGACTTTCAACTTTCCCCTTTTCTCTCTTTTTCCTCTTCTTCTCCCTTTTTCCTCCTTTTTTCTCCCTTTTTCCTCCTTTTTTCTTCCCCCTCCCTTCTCCCCCTTCTTCCCCCCTCAAACAGGCGATTGTTCCCCAGCTTTAGCGGAAATGGTAGAGCGCTCGCTTAGCATGCGAGAAGTAGCGGGATCGATGCCCGCATTCTCCAATGCTTTTCGGCTCGTTTGTTGTTCAGTGGCTCGGCTAGTTCAATAAGACAAGTTTATCCGGTTTGTCCGGTGTCGCAATCCTCTCTGACCAGTCAGTGGTCTGCAGTGTTATGGCGTGACCTTTTTGAAAATGACGCGTTGACCACTTCCTTGAGTAGACGGTATTTTGCAAACACCACGGGTTTACCCAAACCGAGGATCAAACCAGAGACCTTGACACCCTCGGCCTAACTCTCTCTCCCAACTGAGCTATAGGCGTTCCAAACCCAGTCAGTAGCATTCCAAAGCCTTGCCACAAACGAAATAAAGCAATGGAAAAGATCCCCAAAAAGGGGTGGTTGGCCCGTATGGGGATCGAACCCACGACCTTGGCGTTATTAGCACCACGCTCTGACCAACTGAGCTAACGGGCCAGAGACACACTCCCCAGCCGCGGACACTGTCTCCAGCCGCGGAAATGCAATGTCCTAGGCGCCACCTCGTGTCGGCGTGAAACGACCGGTCGTATTCGGCCCACGCTGTAAGTCGTTTTTCCTCACTCTAAATTCAAGGGGATGTCAAGAAAGCGATTAAACGGGAGCTACGAGTCTTGCAAGACTCCAACGTCCACTGCTGAGCAAGGGGGAATTAGCTCAAATGGTAGAGCGCTCGCTTAGCATGCGAGAAGTAGCGGGATCGATGCCCGCATTCTCCAATGCTTTTCGGCTCGTTTGTTGTTCAGTGGCTCGGCTAGTTCAATAAGACAAGTTTATCCGGTTTGTCCGGTGTCGCAATCCTCTCTGACCAGTCAGTGGTCTGCAGTGTTATGGCGTGACCTTTTTGAAAATGACGCGTCCCACTTCCTTGAGTAGACGGTATTTTGCAAACACCACGGGTTTACCCAAACCGAGGATCAAACCAGAGACCTTGACACCCTCGGCCTAACTCTCTCTCCCAACTGAGCTATAGGCGTTCCAAACCCAGTCAGTAGCATTCCAAAGCCTTGCCACAAACGAAATAAAGCAATGGAAAAGATCCCCAAAAAGGGGTGGTTGGCCCGTATGGGGATCGAACCCACGACCTTGGCGTTATTAGCACCACGCTCTGACCAACTGAGCTAACGGGCCAGAGACACACTCGCCAGCCGCGGACACTGTCTCCAGCCGCGGAAATGCAATGGCCTAGGCGCCACCTCGTGTCGGCGTGAAACGACCGGTCGTATAAGGCCCACGCTGTAAGTCGTTTTTCCTCACTCTAAATTCAAGGGGATGTCAAGAAAGCGATTAAACGGGAGCTACGAGTCTTGCAAGACTCCAACGTCCACTGCTGAGCAAGGGGGAATTAGCTCAAATGGTAGAGCGCTCGCTTAGCATGCGAGAAGTAGCGGGATCGATGCCCGCATTCTCCAATGCTTTTCGGCTCGTTTGTTGTTCAGTGGCTCGGCTAGTTCAATAAGACAAGTTTATCCGGTTTGTCCGGTGTCGCAATCCTCTCTGACCAGTCAGTGGTCTGCAGTGTTATGGCGTGACCACTCCCTTGAGTAGACGGTATTTTGCAAACACCACGGGTTTACCCAAACCGAGGATCAAACCAGAGACCTTGACACCCTCGGCCTAACTCTCTCTCCCAACTGAGCTATAGGCGTTCCAAACCCAGTCAGTAGCATTCCAAAGCCTTGCCACAAACGAAATAAAGCAATGGAAAAGATCCCCAAAAAGGGGTGGCTGGCCCGTATGGGGATCGAACCCACGACCTTGGCGTTATTAGCACCACGCTCTGACCAACTGAGCTAACGGGCCAGAGACACACTCACCAGCCGCGGACACTGTCTCCAGCCGCGGAAATGCAATGTCCTAGGCGCCACCTCGTGTCGGCGTGAAACGACCGGTCGTATTCGTCCCACGCTGTAAGTCGTTTTTCCTCGCTCTAAATTCAAGGGGATGTCAAGAAAGCGATTAAACGGGAGCTACGAGTCTTGCAAGACTCCAACGTCCACTGCTGAGCAAGGGGGAATTAGCTCAAATGGTAGAGCGCTCGCTTAGCATGCGAGAAGTAGCGGGATCGATGCCCGCATTCTCCAATGCTTTTCGGCTCGTTTGTTGTTCAGTGGCTCGGCTAGTTCAATAAGACAAGTTTATCCGGTTTGTCCGGTGTCGCAATCCTCTCTGACCAGTCAGTGGTCTGCAGTGTTATGGCGTGACCTTTTTGAAAATGACGCGTTGACCACTTCCTTGAGTAGACGGTATTTTGCAAACACCACGGGTTTACCCAAACCGAGGATCAAACCAGAGACCTTGACACCCTCGGCCTAACTCTCTCTCCCAACTGAGCTATAGGCGTTCCAAACCCAGTCAGTAGCATTCCAAAGCCTTGCCACAAACGAAATAAAGCAATGGAAAAGATCCCCAAAAAGGGGTGGTTGGCCCGTATGGGGATCGAACCCACGACCTTGGCGTTATTAGCACCACGCTCTGACCAACTGAGCTAACGGGCCAGAGACACACTCGCCAGCCGCGGACACTGTCTCCAGCCGCGGAAATGCAATGTCCTAGGCGCCACCTCGTGTCGGCGTGAAACGACCGGTCGTATTCGGCCCACGCTGTAAGTCGTTTTTCCTCACTCTAAATTCAAGGGGATGTCAAGAAAGCGATTAAACGGGAGCTACGAGTCTTGCAAGACTCCAACGTCCACTGCTGAGCAAGGGGGAATTAGCTCAAATGGTAGAGCGCTCGCTTAGCATGCGAGAAGTAGCGGGATCGATGCCCGCATTCTCCAATGCTTTTCGGCTCGTTTGTTGTTCAGTGGCTCGGCTAGTTCAATAAGACAAGTTTATCCGGTTTGTCCGGTGTCGCAATCCTCTCTGACCAGTCAGTGGTCTGCAGTGTTATGGCGTGACCTTTTTGAAAATGACGCGTTGACCACTTCCTTGAGTAGACGGTATTTTGCAAACACCACGGGTTTACCCAAACCGAGGATCAAACCAGAGACCTTGACACCCTCGGCCTAACTCTCTCTCCCAACTGAGCTATAGGCGTTCCAAACCCAGTCAGTAGCATTCCAAAGCCTTGCCACAAACGAAATAAAGCAATGGAAAAGATCCCCAAAAAGGGGTGGTTGGCCCGTATGGGGATCGAACCCACGACCTTGGCGTTATTAGCACCACGCTCTGACCAACTGAGCTAACGGGCCAGAGACACACTCGCCAGCCGCGGACACTGTCTCCAGCCGCGGAAATGCAATGGCCTAGGCGCCACCTCGTGTCGGCGTGAAACGACCGGTCGTATAAGGCCCACGCTGTAAGTCGTTTTTCCTCACTCTAAATTCAAGGGGATGTCAAGAAAGCGATTAAACGGGAGCTACGAGTCTTGCAAGACTCCAACGTCCACTGCTGAGCAAGGGGGAATTAGCTCAAATGGTAGAGCGCTCGCTTAGCATGCGAGAAGTAGCGGGATCGATGCCCGCATTCTCCAATGCTTTTCGGCTCGTTTGTTGTTCAGTGGCTCGGCTAGTTCAATAAGACAAGTTTATCCGGTTTGTCCGGTGTCGCAATCCTCTCTGACCAGTCAGTGGTCTGCAGTGTTATGGCGTGACCACTCCCTTGAGTAGACGGTATTTTGCAAACACCACGGGTTTACCCAAACCGAGGATCAAACCAGAGACCTTGACACCCTCGGCCTAACTCTCTCTCCCAACTGAGCTATAGGCGTTCCAAACCCAGTCAGTAGCATTCCAAAGCCTTGCCACAAACGAAATAAAGCAATGGAAAAGATCCCCAAAAAGGGGTGGTTGGCCCGTATGGGGATCGAACCCACGACCTTGGCGTTATTAGCACCACGCTCTGACCAACTGAGCTAACGGGCCAGAGACACACTCGCCAGCCGCGGACACTGTCTCCAGCCGCGGAAATGCAATGGCCTAGGCGCCACCTCGTGTCGGCGTGAAACGACCGGTCGTATTCGGCCCACGCTGTAAGTCGTTTTTCCTCACTCTAAATTCAAGGGGATGTCAAGAAAGCGATTAAACGGGAGCTACGAGTCTTGCAAGACTCCAACGTCCACTGCTGAGCAAGGGGGAATTAGCTCAAATGGTAGAGCGCTCGCTTAGCATGCGAGAAGTAGCGGGATCGATGCCCGCATTCTCCAATGCTTTTCGGCTCGTTTGTTGTTCAGTGGCTCGGCTAGTTCAATAAGACAAGTTTATCCGGTTTGTCCGGTGTCGCAATCCTCTCTGACCAGTCAGTGGTCTGCAGTGTTATGGCGTGACCTTTTTGAAAATGACGCGTTGACCACTCCCTTGAGTAGACGGTATTTTGCAAACACCACGGGTTTACCCAAACCGAGGATCAAACCAGAGACCTTGACACCCTCGGCCTAACTCTCTCTCCCAACTGAGCTATAGGCGTTCCAAACCCAGTCAGTAGCATTCCAAAGCCTTGCCACAAACGAAATAAAGCAATGGAAAAGATCCCCAAAAAGGGGTGGTTGGCCCGTATGGGGATCGAACCCACGACCTTGGCGTTATTAGCACCACGCTCTGACCAACTGAGCTAACGGGCCAGAGACACACTCACCAGCCGCGGACACTGTCTCCAGCCGCGGAAATGCAATGTCCTAGGCGCCACCTCGTGTCGGCGTGAAACGACCGGTCGTATTCGGCCCACGCTGTAAGTCGTTTTTCCTCACTCTAAATTCAAGGGGATGTCAAGAAAGCGATTAAACGGGAGCTACGAGTCTTGCAAGACTCCAACGTCCACTGCTGAGCAAGGGGGAATTAGCTCAAATGGTAGAGCGCTCGCTTAGCATGCGAGAAGTAGCGGGATCGATGCCCGCATTCTCCAATGCTTTTCGGCTCGTTTGTTGTTCAGTGGCTCGGCTAGTTCAATAAGACAAGTTTATCCGGTTTGTCCGGTGTCGCAATCCTCTCTGACCAGTCAGTGGTCTGCAGTGTTATGGCGTGACCTTTTTGAAAATGACGCGTTGACCACTTCCTTGAGTAGACGGTATTTTGCAAACACCACGGGTTTACCCAAACCGAGGATCAAACCAGAGACCTTGACACCCTCGGCCTAACTCTCTCTCCCAACTGAGCTATAGAAGTTCCAAACCCAGTCAGTAGCTTTCCAAAGCCTTGCCACAAACGAAATAAAGCAATGGAAAAGATCCCCAAAAAGGGGTGGTTGGCCCGTATGGGGATCGAACCCACGACCTTGGCGTTATTAGCACCACGCTCTGACCAACTGAGCTAACGGGCCAGAGACACACTCGCCAGCCGCGGACACTGTCTCCAGCCGCGGAAATGCAATGTCCTAGGCGCCACCTCGTGTCGGCGTGAAACGACCGGTCGTATTCGGCCCACGCTGTAAGTCGTTTTTCCTCACTCTAAATTCAAGGGGATGTCAAGAAAGCGATTAAACGGGAGCTACGAGTCTTGCAAGACTCCAACGTCCACTGCTGAGCAAGGGGGAATTAGCTCAAATGGTAGAGCGCTCGCTTAGCATGCGAGAAGTAGCGGGATCGATGCCCGCATTCTCCAATGCTTTTCGGCTCGTTTGTTGTTCAGTGGCTCGGCTAGTTCAATAAGACAAGTTTATCCGGTTTGTCCGGTGTCGCAATCCTCTCTGACCAGTCAGTGGTCTGCAGTGTTATGGCGTGACCACTCCCTTGAGTAGACGGTATTTTGCAAACACCACGGGTTTACCCAAACCGAGGATCAAACCAGAGACCTTGACACCCTCGGCCTAACTCTCTCTCCCAACTGAGCTATAGGCGTTCCAAACCCAGTCAGTAGCATTCCAAAGCCTTGCCACAAACGAAATAAAGCAATGGAAAAGATCCCCAAAAAGGGGTGGTTGGCCCGTATGGGGATCGAACCCACGACCTTGGCGTTATTAGCACCACGCTCTGACCAACTGAGCTAACGGGCCAGAGACACACTCGCCAGCCGCGGACACTGTCTCCAGCCGCGGAAATGCAATGGCCTAGGCGCCACCTCGTGTCGGCGTGAAACGACCGGTCGTATAAGGCCCACGCTGTAAGTCGTTTTTCCTCACTCTAAATTCAAGGGGATGTCAAGAAAGCGATTAAACGGGAGCTACGAGTCTTGCAAGACTCCAACGTCCACTGCTGAGCAAGGGGGAATTAGCTCAAATGGTAGAGCGCTCGCTTAGCATGCGAGAAGTAGCGGGATCGATGCCCGCATTCTCCAATGCTTTTCGGCTCGTTTGTTGTTCAGTGGCTCGGCTAGTTCAATAAGACAAGTTTATCCGGTTTGTCCGGTGTCGCAATCCTCTCTGACCAGTCAGTGGTCTGCAGTGTTATGGCGTGACCTTTTTGAAAATGACGCGTTGACCACTTCCTTGAGTAGACGGTATTTTGCAAACACCACGGGTTTACCCAAACCGAGGATCAAACCAGAGACCTTGACACCCTCGGCCTAACTCTCTCTCCCAACTGAGCTATAGAAGTTCCAAACCCAGTCAGTAGCTTTCCAAAGCCTTGCCACAAACGAAATAAAGCAATGGAAAAGATCCCCAAAAAGGGGTGGTTGGCCCGTATGGGGATCGAACCCACGACCTTGGCGTTATTAGCACCACGCTCTGACCAACTGAGCTAACGGGCCAGAGACACACTCACCAGCCGCGGACACTAACTCCAGCCGCGGAAATGCAATGTCCTAGGCGCCACCTCGTGTCGGCGTGAAACGACCGGTCGTATTCGGCCCACGCTGTAAGTCGTTTTTCCTCACTCTAAATTCAAGGAAATGTCAAGAAAGCGATTAAACGGGAGCTACGAGTCTTGCAAGACTCCAACGTCCACTGCTGAGCAAGGGGGAATTAGCTCAAATGGTAGAGCGCTCGCTTAGCATGCGAGAAGTAGCGGGATCGATGCCCGCATTCTCCAATGCTTTTCGGCTCGTTTGTTGTTCAGTGGCTCGGCTAGTTCAATAAGACAAGTTTATCCGGTTTGTCCGGTGTCGCAATCCTCTCTGACCAGTCAGTGGTCTGCAGTGTTATGGCGTGACCTTTTTGAAAATGACGCGTTGACCACTTCCTTGAGTAGACGGTATTTTGCAAACACCACGGGTTTACCCAAACCGAGGATCAAACCAGAGACCTTGACACCCTCGGCCTAACTCTCTCTCCCAACTGAGCTATAGGCGTTCCAAACCCAGTCAGTAGCATTCCAAAGCCTTGCCACAAACGAAATAAAGCAATGGAAAAGATCCCCAAAAAGGGGTGGTTGGCCCGTATGGGGATCGAACCCACGACCTTGGCGTTATTAGCACCACGCTCTGACCAACTGAGCTAACGGGCCAGAGACACACTCGCCAGCCGCGGACACTGTCTCCAGCCGCGGAAATGCAATGTCCTAGGCGCCACCTCGTGTCGGCGTGAAACGACCGGTCGTATAAGGCCCACGCTGTAAGTCGTTTTTCCTCACTCTAAATTCAAGGGGATGTCAAGAAAGCGATTAAACGGGAGCTACGAGTCTTGCAAGACTCCAACGTCCACTGCTGAGCAAGGGGGAATTAGCTCAAATGGTAGAGCGCTCGCTTAGCATGCGAGAAGTAGCGGGATCGATGCCCGCATTCTCCAATGCTTTTCGGCTCGTTTGTTGTTCAGTGGCTCGGCTAGTTCAATAAGACAAGTTTATCCGGTTTGTCCGGTGTCGCAATCCTCTCTGACCAGTCAGTGGTCTGCAGTGTTATGGCGTGACCACTCCCTTGAGTAGACGGTATTTTGCAAACACCACGGGTTTACCCAAACCGAGGATCAAACCAGAGACCTTGACACCCTCGGCCTAACTCTCTCTCCCAACTGAGCTATAGGCGTTCCAAACCCAGTCAGTAGCATTCCAAAGCCTTGCCACAAACGAAATAAAGCAATGGAAAAGATCCCCAAAAAGGGGTGGCTGGCCCGTATGGGGATCGAACCCACGACCTTGGCGTTATTAGCACCACGCTCTGACCAACTGAGCTAACGGGCCAGAGACACACTCACCAGCCGCGGACACTGTCTCCAGCCGCGGAAATGCAATGTCCTAGGCGCCACCTCGTGTCGGCGTGAAACGACCGGTCGTATTCGTCCCACGCTGTAAGTCGTTTTTCCTCACTCTAAATTCAAGGGGATGTCAAGAAAGCGATTAAACGGGAGCTACGAGTCTTGCAAGACTCCAACGTCCACTGCTGAGCAAGGGGGAATTAGCTCAAATGGTAGAGCGCTCGCTTAGCATGCGAGAAGTAGCGGGATCGATGCCCGCATTCTCCAATGCTTTTCGGCTCGTTTGTTGTTCAGTGGCTCGGCTAGTTCAATAAGACAAGTTTATCCGGTTTGTCCGGTGTCGCAATCCTCTCTGACCAGTCAGTGGTCTGCAGTGTTATGGCGTGACCTTTTTGAAAATGACGCGTTGACCACTTCTGAGTAGACGGTATTTTGCAAACACCACGGGTTTACCCAAACCGAGGATCAAACCAGAGACCTTGACACCCTCGGCCTAACTCTCTCTCCCAACTGAGCTATAGGCGTTCCAAACCCAGTCAGTAGCATTCCAAAGCCTTGCCACAAACGAAATAAAGCAATGGAAAAGATCCCCAAAAAGGGGTGGTTGGCCCGTATGGGGATCGAACCCACGACCTTGGCGTTATTAGCACCACGCTCTGACCAACTGAGCTAACGGGCCAGAGACACACTCGCCAGCCGCGGACACTGTCTCCAGCCGCGGAAATGCAATGGCCTAGGCGCCACCTCGTGTCGGCGTGAAACGACCGGTCGTATAAGGCCCACGCTGTAAGTCGTTTTTCCTCACTCTAAATTCAAGGGGATGTCAAGAAAGCGATTAAACGGGAGCTACGAGTCTTGCAAGACTCCAACGTCCACTGCTGAGCAAGGGGGAATTAGCTCAAATGGTAGAGCGCTCGCTTAGCATGCGAGAAGTAGCGGGATCGATGCCCGCATTCTCCAATGCTTTTCGGCTCGTTTGTTGTTCAGTGGCTCGGCTAGTTCAATAAGACAAGTTTATCCGGTTTGTCCGGTGTCGCAATCCTCTCTGACCAGTCAGTGGTCTGCAGTGTTATGGCGTGACCACTCCCTTGAGTAGACGGTATTTTGCAAACACCACGGGTTTACCCAAACCGAGGATCAAACCAGAGACCTTGACACCCTCGGCCTAACTCTCTCTCCCAACTGAGCTATAGGCGTTCCAAACCCAGTCAGTAGCATTCCAAAGCCTTGCCACAAACGAAATAAAGCAATGGAAAAGATCCCCAAAAAGGGGTGGCTGGCCCGTATGGGGATCGAACCCACGACCTTGGCGTTATTAGCACCACGCTCTGACCAACTGAGCTAACGGGCCAGAGACACACTCACCAGCCGCGGACACTGTCTCCAGCCGCGGAAATGCAATGTCCTAGGCGCCACCTCGTGTCGGCGTGAAACGACCGGTCGTATTCGTCCCACGCTGTAAGTCGTTTTTCCTCACTCTAAATTCAAGGGGATGTCAAGAAAGCGATTAAACGGGAGCTACGAGTCTTGCAAGACTCCAACGTCCACTGCTGAGCAAGGGGGAATTAGCTCAAATGGTAGAGCGCTCGCTTAGCATGCGAGAAGTAGCGGGATCGATGCCCGCATTCTCCAATGCTTTTCGGCTCGTTTGTTGTTCAGTGGCTCGGCTAGTTCAATAAGACAAGTTTATCCGGTTTGTCCGGTGTCGCAATCCTCTCTGACCAGTCAGTGGTCTGCAGTGTTATGGCGTGACCTTTTTGAAAATGACGCGTTGACCACTTCCTTGAGTAGACGGTATTTTGCAAACACCACGGGTTTACCCAAACCGAGGATCAAACCAGAGACCTTGACACCCTCGGCCTAACTCTCTCTCCCAACTGAGCTATAGGCGTTCCAAACCCAGTCAGTAGCATTCCAAAGCCTTGCCACAAACGAAATAAAGCAATGGAAAAGATCCCCAAAAAGGGGTGGTTGGCCCGTATGGGGATCGAACCCACGACCTTGGCGTTATTAGCACCACGCTCTGACCAACTGAGCTAACGGGCCAGAGACACACTCGCCAGCCGCGGACACTAACTCCAGCCGCGGAAATGCAATGTCCTAGGCGCCACCTCGTGTCGGCGTGAAACGACCGGTCGTATTCGGCCCACGCTGTAAGTCGTTTTTCCTCACTCTAAATTCAAGG